>NC_135501.1:86457148-86582148 GCF_052857255.1 Amblyomma americanum
GAAAAGAGGAAATTCCCTCGCCTGCACCTGGAATCTTTGATTATACAAACGGCCCGTCACACCTTGAACCGAAATTGCGCAAATCTGACAACTGCTTAGGCACGCTCTCTGCGCCCCTTTTCAGGCATACATAAGCTCGCGCACCCGCTTCTCGTTTTTTACTGTGAACAACGCTCTCTTATGGGAGCCGAAACATCTTTTGTGTGTTGCTTTCTTTGTTGTGGTTGGCGTCTTCAATGTCACGTTTTATGATTCACCCTGACCAGACGAGTTTTCGTCCAACTCTTGATTGCTATATTTTATTGCCGTGAATGACGTTGTGCTGGTGGCGTCGCAGCAAAACTTAACTTTCTGATGCAAAATTCTTTATACTGCGGCAAAATGGTGGGCGTTGTCAGCAGCGGGTAGCTTATTTACCACACTATCCATGTGACGCCCAGCTTTTTTGAAAAAAGCCCGCAGTGTCGCCCCAGAAGTCGCTGAACTCAATTTCTACGTGAGTAGGCTCTAGAGAAATGAACCCGCACTCAATTTCATTCTGCGTTTGTACGTCATTTCCGCGAAAACGACTGCGCCAAATTAACCGAAGGAAGCAAAAGCATGTCCAAAACATCCATGTGTCCCTATACTAAAACACTGAGAGTGTTCTCTACCAACTGAGGGTGAGTTGTAATGGAAGTCCTTGCACTTCGTTTCAAGTTCACCCTCTTTGCTGGTATGCCTGGAGCACATTGCCAGGTGACATCGCATTTCCACTCCTTGGAGGCTGGCATCATTCAGTGTCAAAAGACAATTTATTGATCTGTTCGCAGCCGATACTACGGCGCGCAGTCGGGCCCGACGCCAGCATCCTAGGACTGATGAAGCGTGATCAGGACAGCCTGACTTACTTCCTGAGCTCACTGGGCAAGCTACACACGCTTGGAGTGCAGCTCGACCTGTCTGTGCTATACCCACCGGTGCCATTCCCTGTGCCACGGGGCACTCCAAGCATAGGGCACCTTGTCAGCTGGGACCATTCGCATCAGTGGACTGTGGCCAAATGGAACGACTTTGCAACCTCGAGTAAGGTGGGTAAAGAGAGCCTTGAAGAAAGCTCGTCACCAGCGTGGAGCCGGTTGCTTACCAGCTCTAAACTGGCAAGATTAAACACGCGATAAAAAGTTGAACGGAGGCTGGTCGTCACGGGGAAAAAAATACCCTGGTTCCAATAGCTGCCGATTGTTATACGTTAGACCTCCCATATGTGTAAAGGAATCCTGCCCCGTAAAATGCGCAAAAGTGACCTTCCCACTGCACAAGGTGGTACCACTCATGTAGCCTAAGTGTTCTCGCCGCAGCATCATCACCGTTTAAACGAATAGCTAGATTTCATGATGTCTGTAGCTTCTCGCTGGGAGCCTTGCATACCACTACAGATGCTGAGCACAGCACAAGCGTTCTCGATGTTCAAGCTAGTGCAACTTGCCGCCTATAATGTTGCTCTTTATATGTGCCCTAGAAAAGCTGCTCGTTTTAAAAAAAACTGACATTTCATTTCTTACGTTTAGGCTTTTAAGCCATGCAACTACTACACAACTTATAATAGTATGCTTTTAGCACGTCCAACGATCTTCTCCAACATACTGCTACGCTAAGCTTCCACTTATAACCGAGGTCTTGAACTACGATGGGTGCCGATGAAATCAACTTGAATTTAACTTCTCGATTAGTGAAAGTTCGTTTTTGTTTACAATGTAATTTTCAATTGCCTGCCTTTGATCGCACCAGTGAATTTTACCTTCAAGGAGACTTCCCCAACGCCAGAGGCATGCAGTGCCTGACTACAGGTAGTACGACACCTGGCAATCTCTTCTACGGGCTGGGTTGAAAGCGACCTGTATTTAGTAGCATGAAGGTTTGCGTTCACATACACGGCACCGCTTTTATTCGCAGTTTTCCGAAGATGTTGTCGAAATAGACCTCGACTCCAACGTGGGAGACGCCTACCTGGCTGGCCATCAGCTCGATGGCCGCGTCCTCTATCCCGCTGCCGGCTACATGGTCCTGGCCTGGAAGTGCCTGACCAAGCTCTCCGGCAAGTCGTTCGACCAGATGCCTGTGATGTTCGAAGATGTTACCTTCCATCGGGCCACAATACTGCCAAAGACCGGTTAGCATCCCAGCAGTTTTCTCAAGGGGCCTTCCCCTCATGCGTCTTTCTTGCGATCTTGCGACCGGGAGGAGGGAGTCATTGCTTGAATAAAGGTAATAGTGTTGTCGACAAAAGCCCGTAACCAAGCTTGGACATTTTAAAGAAACAAGCGCTGCCCGCAGGCCAGGCGGGTATGTTCATTTTTCAAAACAATCGAGCCATGGACAACGCCATTCACGGTACGAATTGGAATCAAGAACTGCTTGCGTTTGCTGTTGAGCAGGCTAATTTTTTCATCGACATCGGTGACGGCACGGCTGAGCCTGCAAGGAAAAAGGGCCATAGTATTTCACTGCACCATCATTCTTATTTATGAGGCACTTGCGTTCATGGCGTCTGCTCACCTGCGCTCCACGGCCGCGCTATTTCCCTCTTGCGCCAATTTCTAGCTTGCAGAAGAGAGCACTTTACCTTGTATTCAATTCATCCACCGCCCGTAGCTTGCGCTCCCCTACCCGCAAATTGTGAGATACAGCCGCTTCGCACATTGTTTTGTTAATGCGAAAGCGTTAAAGCGCCCGTTCTGCAGAAAATCCTGCGCCATCGCAACAGGGTCATCAGCATCGACGTTGTGAGTGAAAAAAATTGGAGAGAGCACTCAAGCTACGTTTTAAGGATATGACGTGACAGCGTGATGGGTTGATTTCCATATATGCAGACTTGGTCAGTGTGTACTTTACAGTCACAGATCTCTAGGAGCCCGCATACCAGCCCTAGCGCAATGTTGCAGCGGTTAAGCGATGCGCCACTGCCCTGTGATGGCAGATTCTGCCACCGGTGGGCCTTGTGCGAACCATGTTGCTCTTCCTGAGCGACAAATCATTAATATAACAGGTATACCTGCCACGGTGGGCAGTTTACTCCCAACCCGGTGGGCAGGTTGGGATGGTGCCGCAAGTTCACGTGACCTAGGTCACCCACCTGCCTCCCAGGTTGCTTCTCCGGGGATTTTTCCTAGATTTTTCTCGACGCCGGATTTTCGGCGATATGAGCTTGTTAGCGCTATCGCGTTAAAATCCCCAGAGAAGCAACCTAGCTGGGCTACCTAGGTCACGTGACTTTGTGGCGTCATCACATCCTGCCCATCAGATTGTATGCAAACTGACCGTTGTGCGAGGTAGCAGAGAAATTATTAATGCTATAACGTTAAAGGTTCCGGTGTCCACAGAATCAGGCGTTGGCGTTGTGAGCGAAAAATCGCGAACGTGACACTGTCAGGCGGTGCCCAGATAGCAATCTAGGAGGCAGGTGGGAAACTAGGTTATGTTACCTTGCAGCGTCAACACAACCTGGCCGCTGGATAGTTAGAAAACGGCCCACTTCAGGAGGAGGCAGTTAAATTAATAATTCAAACTGGGACGCACAAGGCCCATCTCAGGGCAGTGGCGCATCGCCCAACCGCTGCAGCACTGCGCCAGGAAGGGTATGAGGATTTCCAGGGACCTATGAACGTATAACATATAATGACCAGGGGAATTGACACAATACGCTATCGCGTCATGCCGCTAATGTGGAGCTTAAGAGTTTTGAGTTCCCTCCAATTTTTATTGACTTACCATGAGAGGTTTCTCGTCAATAGCAACCTTGGACCCTCAAGCCCCACCGGTGGTAGCACCTGCCATTGCAGGTCAGTGGCGCATCTCTTAACCGCTGCACCACTGCACCAAGAGTGATACGAGGACTCTCAGGGATCTATGAGTGCAATGTCGAGAATGACCAATTCCGCGTCTATGGGCACGAGTCCATTAAGGCCATACTCGTAAGGCTGAATTAAGTGACCCCTACAATTTATTTTTATAGTCCACTTTGTCCACTGTAGCCCGCCGCCCATACATGTAAACAGTGCATTCAAATATCCTGCGGACACTTTATCGTTGGAAACGACAATATTCGTGAAATTCAGAGGAGTGGCATTCGTGGGGCTCTTACTCAAGTTCGTGCTCACAATATTTTATACTTCATGCTACTTCCTGGTGTAAAAGTATCTCCGGGCTATGATGAAAAATTTTGCAGATTCTATAAAAAGCAACTGCACATGAATTTGTAGCTCACAAAGCAAAAGACAGCGGGGCTAATGTGACACACATTTTCAAAACAAGGCCTTTTTTATCGTTTACAACTATCAAAAAACATATAATAGTGAATATGAGAGCACCAAGTTAAGCTGAGCAGACAAAAATTGTAGTATTCAGAATTTCTAAATGCCACATTTTCCCGCAACCCTAACAGCAAACTGAGACAGCTCACTCGGTAAATTGAGGTGAAGCCTCAAAATAAGCGCGTTCCTCTTTCCTGCGGTGACTCCAGACGAAGTTCGCTCCAGGAGTATCAAACACGTTCTTCTCAGCCTGTTCAAATGAGAAATACCCTATCCAGACAAAGTCCAGCTCTATTTTCTTTTATTGCCAGCTCTAAAGTAGGTAGTTCTACGAGAGTGTGCGTGTTGTTGGCTATAAGGTCCTTTTGATTCTGCCCGTTCTTCGCAATTTTGGTACCTTCTTTGTTTTCGCTTCCCACCATAAATGATAATTGTGTGGCATTGCCCGATTTTCATTGCGTGATTTGAGCCTTTCGTCCCAATTGCAGGTCAGGCCGAACAGAGCTCTCACCGTGTTCTAGCCACTGTTGCTAGTCAGCAGAGAATTTCCTGCTCTCCGCCTTCCTTCGTTTTTTTCTGCTTACCAAGGGCGTCTTTTATCTTATCTTCTCTTATCTTGATTATCCTAAAAGCTTTTCCCATGCCTTTTTAGCTCCTATTGGCATTCGCACTTTTCCTCTTGTAGTTTTCGATTATACTGGAAAGCGAGAAAAAAGGCACAGCTTCCCAGATGCGAGAAAATGATTATTTTTATGTTAAACCCTCAAGAATGCAGTGACATAGCATTGACTCCACATGTATCCAGCTGTTAAAATAGTGTCTCCTTAAATACAAGCAGAAAAATCGTCTTCAGTTTTTCATATGTAAAGATAAATGACTAATCGACATAAATAAATTACCACGTTGAACAAGGACGCAGCTCCGGTTGTGCTGACAACTACCGAAAAAGATGGCCTACTAAAATTAGCTCCTTTATAAACGCTGTGTAGCCTGCCAAACTTATCTGGTGATTTTTTTCGTTCATCGGAAAAAACATTGATGTCTGCCTTAAGCTGCACTGCAATCAAAATGGGGATGGTCCCTTAGCTAAATATCATCAATTTATTTGCACGGTTTAAGGTTAGTTCGCTCTAAGTAACAAGATTTCTTGTTGCGTTCTTTGTCGTGTTTTGCTCCACACTCCCCTAATCGTTTGGACGCAGGTACGGTGCGCTTGCAGGTCCACGTGATGCCAGTCTCTGGGAAATTCGAGGTCAGCCAGAACGGGTCTCTAGCGGCGAGCGGTCGCATCCGCGTCCCCGCTCAAGAAGAGAAAGTCCTCGGCATGGACCCGCCAGGCCCGCCAGCGGAGACCGTAGTCTATGAGCTCGACGCAGATGACATCTACAAGGACCTCAGGCTTCGTGGCTACGAGTATAGCGGAGGCTTCCAGAGTGTCCTCAAAGCGGACTTGCACAGTTAGTAACTGGGACACTTTGCCACATTGTGCGCTCTTCGGGCGGTTTTACGAAGACACGATAGTGAGCGTTAAGTCTGAAGTGCAAGTACATTTCGGCAATACGTGTTTGGGCTAGTTGGTGCGGATTAGAGATTATGATAAGAAAAAAAAAACCGCTGGCACACAACTCAAGGTGAGGCACACAGCACAGGGCGGCGTGCCCTCTGCAAACGCGTTGGTTGCTTTAAAAAAATGACGAAATATACTGCATTTTTAATACCCAACTGTACGAAGGTCACAGTAACCAAATTAAACATCAGCGTTAGCTTTTCGAAAGTATTTGCTCTCACAATCGATTAAAAATTAACATCATTTAGAAAAAAGTGTGATACAGGTGACCACGAATCAAACACTACAACGCATGCGCTTTTTCGCCAGTGCTGTCCGGGGGTATTTTCTTAAACCCAATACGATGCTGCTTAATGCGCTTCTTTTTTTGTTCTTGTGTTTTTCAGAGCCACGTGGCATACTTAAGTGGGCTAACAACTGGGTGGCATTCATCGATGGCATGCTTCAATTCTGTGTCTTGCTAGACCCGTTGCTTGAGTTCAAGCTTCCGGCAAGGATTTCGTCTTGCCGCATAGATCCCCGTGTTCAAGCTGACGTCATCCAGAAGTTTGGAGAGCAAGGTTAGTGCTCAAAATCCGCATTTTCTCGCTACAGGACGACAAAAGGTTAGGTGGAAGCTCGATAGTTAATCGATTCACGTGATCGCTGTGAGAGATTAGAACATTATTTAGGCATTTTTCCTAAAAATACCAAGAAGAAATTAAGTTGGACTGTATCAGAAATATACCAGGTTCTAGCGAAAAAGAGGCTGACATCGCTTAAAATGGGGTTTGAAGAAGGTAGCCAGTATTTTAAAAATTCATGTAGGTGTCGCCAGAAGTGGATGCTTTCTCATGAAAACTGCGGAGTGTGAGAGAGCTTTTGGTCGCTGATCTGTAAGCCTAGTAACACCTTCATTCACTTGCAAACAGTGACCACGTAGGCCTAAAGGTATGGCTGTAGGGAGTTCCAGCCTAATGGTGGAAAAACCTAAATAAAATTTCAAGGCAAAATTGCACCTTTTGCTGCCATAGGTACAAAAAACATAACCAGAAATGTCAGAGTCAATTTCTACTAAGAACAGTTATCTGGGCACATTAAGCATGTTTGTTTTCTGAATACAAACAACTAGAAATTGAAACAATTTCCCACTACATCTATTGTGAAAACGAATTTGCCCTGCGGCGAGAAGATACTTAAAAAGCGTTTTCAACTGTGCCTCAGCAAATGAGAAAATAGTAGCAAGAATATTAATATCTATCGGAAAATGAAGACTGAGCAATATAAGGGCCAGCTTAGTTGAAATAACGAATAAGTTTAATAACTAAAGCGGGGCCCATGGGCCATTGCGTGGCTATTGGGGAAAAGAAACGGGATTCGATGAGACCTTGTTCATTGGCATCGTTCGAGATCCGAGCATCGATTCGCTCATGTTGAGAAAGGGAGCTTGAGCACTAAGTCTAAACTCCATAGGCTGGTCAGTGTTTTCTCTGGCTTCTTATTTGGAAATACCCTTGCGGGTGTAAGCGTCAAACGCTTCTTATTCTTTGATTTGAGTGCCAGGTGTTTAAGCCTGTTTTACAGGGTCAACAGTTGGCGATTCGATGACGGGTACTTATGCTGCTTTCCTGTTTTCTCAGCGCAGTTTTCTGCTTTGTTTGCGAGCGAGCTGCCGCGTTCGGAGGGGCTCATAGGTTCCACTGGTGAGTCCTTTTCTCGTGTCTTGCCGCAGTCGAAGATCGTGACCACCTTCTTGGTGCCGACGGGTTTCGTTCCTTTAAGTGATATCCAGATGGGGAAGTGATCGCTGCCCCAAGTGTCTGTTTCCATCATCCACGAGGCGGTGGAGCCCTTGCTCACCCAAGTCAAGTCCGGGTTAGTACGAACCTGACTTTTGTGTAGGCCCACTCTCGTGCACTGGCTCGTGTCGTTGAGGAGTTCCAGACCGGCGTCTTCAGCTGTCCTCAGTAGTTCCAGGCCTCTCGCGGTGTTGTTGTGGTAGCCCCAGAGCGTGTGCCGAGCGTTAAAGTCTCCTCCGATAATCACATGGTCAGCTGGGTACTCACTTCTAATGCATCGTATCCACTGGAATCCTTGGTTCCTGCTTCTTCCAGTGTCCGGGCGTATGTACACGGAGCAGATGATAATCTTATGTTTCAATCGGCTGTCAGCGATTCGTACTGCCACCGCTTCGCAGGAATCGTCACTGGCGGTGTCGGTTCGGATCGGTGCGTGGGTTATCCCTTTTCTTAGGTAAACCGCTGCCTGACCTTTGGGCACTTCCTCCTTCTTGTGTAGAATAGAAGGTTGAGTGTGAATTTTGAAACCGTTGATCTTCGGTGTTGCGCCACGTATTTCTTGCAGCAGGAGAGCAACCGGAAGGTCGGCTGCTTTCATAGTATCCAGGCGAGTCCGGAGAGCGTTCACAGTTTGATTGAGGCTGCGACAGTTCCACTGTAGAATCCTTCGGGCGCAGGTCATTATTCTAGATGGGATTGAAGGCCTTGTCATTGTCAGTTAAAAACGTTCTGCGACAGCCGTGATGCCCCTCCATATTCTCTTCATCCTCCCCTGTTTCTCTTCTTCTTGTCTTGTTTCATCTTCTTTGCTATTTCTTTACTGATATTTTCTCATCTCCTCCTAAGGTTTTAGCCCAGTCGCGCCGATTTCGTTTCAATGGAGCCCTTTTTCTCTGTTCCTCCTTTCACTCCGTCCGCATCCCTTGTCCAACAAAGTGTGGTTTAAGTTTCCAACGGGAAGTGAGACAGCTAGCGCACTTTTTTCCTTTTAAAATAATTTTCTTTCTCTTGGCTTCGGTTAACACATTTGTTCTTATTTTTCTCATGTTCTTCTTTCGGTTCTCATTAATTTTTTTTCTCTTTATTTTTCTGTTCTCTTTATTTTCTGCTTCTTTTCAGTCTTCATCTCTTTCTCTTCTTATTATTCGTATTCTGCTTCGTACTAGTTTCTCTTCGTCATCTCTCTTGAACTGGCTGTTGTCGCTGTTGCCTCAGAAGCGATGGCACACACCCACGATAGGGAATAACCTTCAGCCTTGTTCTCAGCGTCTTCTTTCTGTTCTTTTTCGTCTCTTCATCCCTTTCGCTTTGTCATTTGGTTTCTCTTCTTCTTTTTCTGCTATTCTTCATATTCTTTTTCTCTGCTCAGTGAGAGCTGTTAAAGGCTGGTTCCCGGGGTCGTAGTACTCTAGTAGCTGTTGAAATCGGCGTAACCGAAGGGAGGTAACCACCAGGAAGGAAGACAAGAATGGTTACCCTCTAAACAGGAGGGTGTGTGGAGAGCGGAGGAATGCGAAACCTGAAGATGGTTAAGATGGAACGATGCAGAGGAGAATTTCTTTAGAAGGACGAGGGTATGGCTGGAACGGAGGAATGCGCCACGGAGGAATGGGCGGTTGCGACGATAACCTCGTGGTGGTCGCCGTAATAAAAATGAGGGTTGCCCTCCTAAGCGAGTATATAAAGCGCATAGGAGTGCGTAAATGGAAGGAGGCTACCATAGAAAGAGGAAGAGGAGGAGACCTACCGCGGAAGGAGGGTAGAAAATTGTTACTTTCCTGCGTAGTAGTGCGTAACTGACATGTGGCTGCCACGGAACATTTCGGAGGATGCTTATCGTCGAAAAATGAGGGTATGGCGAAATCAGAGAAATGTACTAAAGTAGAATGGTCGCCACGGGAATGAGGATGGTGATAGCGGAAGAATGCTGCACGTCCTTTTTACGGCGGCTGCTGTGAAGCGCACCGACCGAGGAGAGGCTCAGGAAAATGACACGAAAGGTCTGTAACTATTATGCATGCTGTTCTCAGATTGCCGACCTCAGTATGTCCAGAAATATAAACACCTGAACAGCTTTCTCTCTCCATCCCCATGTAATGCCACACAATAATAACCGTCCTGTGAGTTTCTTTCGTCCCCTCTTCCTCTTCCCTTCCTCAGCTTGTTTCTATTCTATTCTCTCTCTTTTTTTTGCCTCTCCTGGCTAGGCTTGGGTCTTTGTATGCCTTGCCTTGGCTTGGCTACGATCCATTTCGGCGCCAACGAAATCCAGGCCAAAAGTCATATTTAGGGAACATTTAAAGACATCCAGGTGGTCGAAATTTTTCTGGAGCCCTCCACTACGGCACCTTTTTCTTCCTTTCGTCTTTCAGTCTATCCTTTATTATTTCCCTTGCGGTGCGGTTCAGGTGTCCGCCTAGATGTAGAACATGTATTGCGCCATTTCCTTTCCCCAAAACACCAATTTGCAATTTTCATTTTCTTCTTTTTTTTGTTCGCTTGGCTTGCCTTAGCTCGCGTATTTCTACCACAACTGCAACAAGCCTTGCTTAGACAGCCGCGAAGGGCAAGGTCCTATTAACGGCTCGCCTCGGAAAACAGCGGATATCAGCTAGTGTTTAGAAAGGGATTGACCTAAATTGCTGATAAGTGCATGCATTTTTGCAGTCAAGCCATATTTTATACAATTACTTGCGCCGTAGGATTTTTTGCTTTCTCTCATGTAAGCTAAGGCATAAATAAAATAACTATCACGTGTTCCAAACTGCGACAAACTCGATCCTCTCCCCAATCACCACATTAACACCTAGAGTTTCCGTCTGCCACAATTTGTAGATTCCTAAATTCTCTGTTTTGCAGGTATACACGTGCATTACAATGGCTGCCTCAACACATGCTGTGCCGGTGGCGTTGCAATCAGAGGTCTGAAGAGTACCATCGCTCCACGACGCGGTGCGCGGCAGACTCCGTTCATTCAAGAGTACCAGTTCGTTCCTTATGTCGACGACGATGCCGCCATAGAAGAACGGGAGGCTCGCCTACGGGAATACGTAGACGTGTGTAGTGCCGTCGCCCGAAGCTTGCTCGAGGCGAGCGGTGAGGAAGCGGCAGAGTACCTGGGGCTAATACAGGATTACTGCGAGGTACCCGAGGACATCCTGAACCAATACCTCACAAGCACGGCGGATTACAGCGGCCTGTTGCGTGTTCTCATGGCTATCCGGATGAAACTGCAGCAGTCTGCTACGTCTCTAGTCACGGCCGTTGGATGGGCGCTGACCGCACACAAAAATTACCTTCAAAATGACATTCTCTGCACCGACCTTCTAAACGAAGATTCGTTAAGGCCCCTTCTGGACGTCGTAGTGGAAAATACGAGCACCAGGAAGATCTGTGTATTAGAGCTGGCTGTCGAAGAAAGCGATTGTCTTTTAACGCCCCGCGTATCCGAATTGCTTCCGCTGTCCAACGCTTTGCTGAAGACTGAGTACAATGTTGCCCATCCGCGCCCAGATGACTTCTCATCACAGCAATTACCGGAGGGAGCAATGAGGAATTTGTGGCATCCAGGCTCAACCTTGGTAAACGCACTGCCCGATGCCGAACTGCTCGTTGCATGCGTTGTCCCCAGCATCCCAAACCATCTTGAAACCTTGGCTGTACAACTATCCACGCTCTGCAAGGAGCAGTCTTTTGTACTTCTTTGTCTCCGTACAGCCTTTGCTTCGGCCGAAGTATTCGTATCGAAATTCAGCGGTACTTCGACCACTCTTCACACAAAGGATACAGCTTTGTCACTGCTTCGTGCATATGGGTTTCTGCTTGTGGGGCTGAGGTCCAACAACTGGTCCACGCTATTTTTACTGAGAAAAAAGGCAACGCTTCCTCAAGCTGCAAAAGAAAAATTGCTGGGATTAGAGAACACTACATTCAGCTGGGTCGAGACGCTGAAGGACAAGATTGTCGAGGGCGAGGATTTCTGGCTGATTGCAAAGGACGCCGGCGTCAGTGGTGTCGTTGGTCTGATAAACTGCCTAAGAACGGAGACTGGCTGCAGCCGTCTGAGGTAAAAGTCAAAATAAGATTGGCACTTTTCAGGTCAAAAGTATTTTAGTGAATTCAATTTTTCATCACCCGTTTGCCGTGCGAAGCTAAGAAAATTGAAAGCGCCTACAACCTGCTCAATTTTAGATTTTCTTAAACAAAGCACACATTTTGCGTTACCGGTACCATGAACTGCTACTGGAAGTGCACTCGTATCTTCACAGACGTAGCAGTAGTGGATTCCTTTCGGATCCGTCGAAAGCGGGTCCGGGTGATGCCGTGTGGTGGTGGTAGAGTCTGGGTCCTTTTACATGATAGCAGGTGGAGTGGGAGGGACTGGTGCCAGTCATTCGAGAGTTCATGTTTCAAATTCCTGAAATGTGGCAAATAGCAATGAACGCGTGCTTCCCTGCCACATTTTAAAGACTGGCACGCACAATGACTTTACTTGTTTGCAGATAGGTGCTCTTTCATGGTGGCTAATTGCTTACATTGATAGGCAGTTTATTTTCCTAAGTAATTTTCACCTTTCAGTGCAGACATAATTTATTTATTTATTTAGTCCCCAAATGCCTCTTGGACCGTGGTTTCACATTAGGGGCGGGCGGCTTCACAGATGAATTCAAGGATGGGTGGCTTCACCACATAAAATTTTCAATGGCTGTCCTGAAATTTGTGGCACTGGAGTGGTGAACCACTTCTTCAGCCTGATCATCCCAGTCTTTCGCTGTTTGCGGAAAAAATGAGCGAAGGTGAGATGATGTGCGCGCGTGCGGCCGGTATACAGACTTGGAGTGACTAGTCCGGGATAAATGGCGGTGAGCGAAGAATAACGCTGTTATCAATTGGAGAATGATATAACTTGTGGTATAGAACAAGCCTGGCTATTTTACCTCGAGTTTCTAGATTGCGAACATTTGCGTTAGATTTTAGACCTGTGGCACTAGTATAAGAAGAATAGTCATGAAAAATAAATCGAGCTGCCCGGTTTTAGAGAGATTCAATGGAGTTAGAAAGATTAGTCTGACGAGGGTCCCAAACTGAGCATGCATATTCTGGCTTGGGCCATATAAAGGTTTTGCAAGCAAGGATTTTTGCGGACATGAATAGCCCACCGTATGCTTCTATCCCAAGTTGCTCCTCTTGTATATACAGGCGAAACCATTACGCCTTTCAAAATAATGCTAAGAAATCAGAATCTGTCATGAGAAGTAAGGTGTCGAAGATATGCGATGACGAAGGAGGCCTACGAGCAAGCAAACTTCGTGTTTTTACTCCTCCTCGCTAGGTGCGTTTTCGACGCAAGCCTGAAGAAGACGGCAGTCTATCACGGCACACTGGGAGATACTATGTGGAAGGACTTGCTGGAAAGAAATCTTGTGATGAACGTCCACCGTGATGGACAGTGGGGCTCATTTCGCTACCTCACCATGTACTCATGTGAGTTCGGATTCGCGCATTTGCCGATGCTAAGGTCCGTGTATTGCTAGCCACATTCTGAACATGCTTAAACAAAAACTGCTTAGCACTGCCCTAACTAGAGGGTTTAGAACTTAAATCGTTGCAGGAAATTGATTTGCAGCTAAATTTTTGCATGGACTTATACAACCCGGATATATTAATTATTTTTTAATTGAACATTCACTACATCAGCTTGAAAATCACGTATGAAAGTGCAGCGCTGTTTTCTCAGTTACTGCGCTCGCGTCGAGCGGAACATTCGACATATCAGACTGCGTTCCACGCACCTGCAAGTGAAGGTTCTCCTAAAGGGATCCAATGCTCGATCACTTTTCGCACACAAAAACAGGTTAGCTGCGCGGCCTTTCGCACCTTTTGGTAGCCATAGCGCTGCGAAACCGCGTTACGAGGTGAACGCGTGGTGTGCATGCAGCTGCCTTTGGCCTCTGGCCCTCAGTTTTCAGGCCACAGTCATTAAGCGACGGCTATTTTAACAACCAAAGCTTAGCGGTTGCTCTTGCCTAGCGTGCGTCGCTCGCTTCGGTGCAGAAGCCGATGTGGAAACCGACTGTAGCTTATTTTTAATCAGAGCTGATTACATTTACAGTGTACAGGTATCAGAGCAAGACATCTTTTGGAACGCAGTTTAGTTCCAAAGCATTAGCCATAGCTATTTCGACGTGAAGCAGGCTTCGACGCCTAGCAAGCAGTGCGCTGGCGGGCAGCACGTCGATAGGGCGGCGTACCGCTGCAAGTGAACCTTACTAGCGTGTTTTCTTTTTTCTGTTTTGCAGATTAGTTTATCCATTCTGATTTTGTATATATAATACTAAGGGAGTTAAATCACCAGCAAGAGCGAGAGGCCGCAAACAGCAGGCACACAAAAAGCAGGTCACCTCAGTGCACCAGATGCAACGTCCACGTCGTCAACAGCACCCCGACAGTCAAGCGTCCTCTTCATCTCGCGGTTGTGTACCGTAACATTGCCCTCCAACGCCCGGCAGGCGAAGCACAGTCCCTCTGCGTCCTCAATCGGGGAGTTCGATTGGTAGGGCTCAAGACGGGCGACATCCACGAGCTCGGTGGATGGGAGAGGAGAGTTGGGGTGCAGGGTCGGGATTTCTTAGGTAACATTGTTCGGTTGCCGCAAGACGTGGTAAAGACCCACGTAACGGGGCAGAAGTTTCTTATAGAGGCCACACGACGCGCAGAAAGCAAGAGCGAGGAAAAGGAAGACAGGAGGGCGTCACGGTGGCGAAGGTCGAAACGGCCCATTTGAGCGGTCTGAGAAGCATGGAGACGATCCCGAGCGATTTGATGGGCGGCGTCAGCCCAGCCAATCGCGTGAGAAGCGTAGCTACTGGGAAAAACGCGATGAGGAAGTAAGCAGAAAAGGGTAGCAAAGGGTCGCGGCCAAAAAGTAGATATGATAGAACGGGGAGTGTCCGGTGGTATCATGGTGTGGGGAATTTGACATCAGAATTAAAGAAAGTCCGGAGAGAGTTGACTGATATGCAACAATACAGTCGCCGAATAACCTGGTGATAAAGGGTGTTCCTGTGGTTGCGGACGAGAACCTCATCTCCACCATGAAAACGATTTCTGGATGCCTGAACACTGAAGTGATCGAGTCTGACATTGAAGTTATTCATCGTGTACCTACAAAGAAAAAAGATGAACAGAACATAATTGTGAAGTTTTTTTCCCATACAGTGCGGGATAAAATTCTGAAAGCTGCAAAGAAGCAAAGGCTTAATGTTTCTCAGTTGGGTTTTGAAGGCAATACGCCCGTTTTTGTGAATGAGCACTTATGTCCTGCTAATAAAGTATTGCTGGGAATGGCGGTGAAAGCAAAGAAAGAGAAAAAATGGAAGTTCACGTGGGTGTCAGACGGAAAAATTTTGATGCGCAAAGTTGAAAACTCACATGTTCTTCACGTGACAAGTGCAGAAGACTTGCGACAAGTTCTCTAACACAATGGCTGTTTGTGTAAAGCAAATCGAGCAAACCTGGATAGAAAGGGAAAACATATCTATTTTGCATTTTAATATCCGCAGCATACATAAAAACTTAGACCTTCTTCTTTCCTATTTATCACAATTCTCCTTTCATTACGACATTATTGCAATTACAGAAACATGGTTAAAGGAAAATGAAACCGCTGAAATACCCGGATATGCCATGATATCTTTACCAAGGTGCCTCCAATCACGCGGTGGGGGTGTATCGCTTTTCATAAAGAATAGTGTTGATTACCAGGTTGTAAAAGATAGCTCATGTAGTAAGCAGTCTGTCGAATCTCTTTTTGTACACCTCGGCTGTGGACTTAACATTGGTGTGGTATACCGGCCTCCCAACGCAAGCGTAAAGAACTTTCTCTCGGATATGGAAACTATCTTCAACCCACTAATGACAACCAATACTCCACTTGTTATATGCGGTGATTTCAACATCGATCTTTTAAAACATGGATGTTCCGAGTGCGACTACCTGCTTCTCATGCAGTCATTTAACCTTAAAAACGTTATTTCCTCACCTACTCGTATAACACAGACATCTGCATCCCTTATTGATCATATGTTCTGCAACAATGAAATGACTGTACGCGCTGGCGTTTGTGATATAGCTATTGCTGATCACTGTCCGACTTTCATGTGTTTACCACGCACTTACTTATATCCGCATTGCAAAACGGATTCTAGAGACAAAAGAACTCGAGTAAATTACGCCTGCGTTCGAAACTTCTTGCAGAGCATTGATTTTGTGAAATTGTACGACAGTGATGTGAATATAGAGTGTGAAAATTTTATCCGCTGCGTATCAAATGCCGTAATGAAATCCAAGCGCGAATGCACACGTCGTAACTACGAAGAAGCTGTGTGCCCGTGGATAACTGATCATATACTTGCGGTTCTAAAGAAAAAAGACTCCTTCTATCACAAATGGAAGCAAAACAAAACAAACAATTATTATCACGGTCAATTCAAGCTTTATAGGAATAAGTCTGTTACGATGATGAGGAGAGCGAAAAAAATGTATTACAGTAATTTAGTCACGAAACCTGGCCTTGACTCGAAACAAGTTTGGAAAATTGTTAAGGACGTCACAGGACTTGGACCGAAGAAACGCGTTACCCGTAACGACCCCTCCATACAGGTAGTCAATGACTTTAATAGCTACTTCTCCAATGTTGGTGAATCTCTTGCAAACCAGTTCTCTTTTCGCACTGCCAGTTAATAAAGCGGCTGGGCACGACAGTATTCAGACTGCAGTTTTAAAGCATAATATCGACATTCTGTCCAACCCACTATGCCATATATTTAACCATGCTATAGAGACTAGTTGCTACCCAAACATTCTAAAAATCGCGAACGTTGTGCCTATTTATAAATCTGGAGACGAAAACAACCCAAGTAGTTATCGTCCAATATCTGTACTAAGCATTCTAAATACTCTTTTTGAGAAACTAATTGCCATTCAACTAAAAATATTTCTTAGTCTGTATAACATCATCTGTCACCAGCAGCACGGTTTCGTCCCAAACAGGTCGACCTCTACAGCCGTTCTAACGCTTTCCCAGTTGATAAATTCAGCTCTTAATAAAAACGAAATCGCAATTGGTATATTTTTAGACCTGAAGAAGGCGTTCGACACTGTATCACATCCAATATTACTGAAGAAACTAGCCGCCTATGGGATTGTTGATGACACACTGCAATTTTTCACCAGTTACTTATCAGGTCGACAACAGAAAGTGGTAATTAACAACCTTGAATCTACATATAGCTATATAAAATGCGGAGTACCCCAAGGATCTGTCCTGGGGCCTCTACTGTTTTCCATTTATATAAATGATCTTCCAGGTTCAGTCTCGCTTTCGCAGGTTCTCATGTATGCAGACGACACGGCCCTCATATTCACAGGTAAATCGGTTTCTGCGATGCAAGACGACATGAAGCAGGATTTAATGACTGTTTCCAACTGGTTCAGTAACAATAGATTAACATTGAACGTTGCGAAAACTAAATATGTCGTCTTCCATACAAGAAGAAGAAACGTTGATTTTAACCATATTAGGATTTCCTTGAACAATTGTGTAATCGAATCAGTTCCTTCATTTAAATATCTTGGTGTTATCTTTGACAATAACCTTAACTGGAAGAATCAAGTGAACAGCGTTTGTAATAAAGCTGCGTTTGGTTGCTACGTCCTTATTAAGGCTAAACAATACTTTCCTCGCAACATATTACGAAGCTTGTACTTCTCATTCGTTCATTGTCATATGAGTTATTGCTGCGAATCATGGGGCCACACATACTCAACTTATCTCACACCTCTGCAACGGTTACAGAAGCGAGCACTAAGGATTATAACATATTCTCCATTGCATCATCCAAGTAACAATCTGTTTGAAGAAGTTCGAGTACTAAAATTTTCCGCCCTACGCGACTACAAAATCTCCCTTCTAGTAAACTGCATGTTAACAACTAACTCTCCACTGCCGATGTGCTTATTCACTTTGCCTGTTCGCAACACAAGACATGCTGCCAATGGTAATTTTAATCTTCCGATCCATCACAACACATACGGTGAGAGATTAATTGAGTTCATTGGGACGAAAGTCTGGAATACATTGCCATTGGAAATAAAGCTTGCCAGAAATTTTAAACTATCTTCTAAATTATATTTCTTGCATAATCAAGTAATCATGTGATTTCCTTTTTGTGTTTCTGTGTTTCTTAAAATGCCGGTGTATACCTTCCTTGTACGTTTGCCAAAATGCCTTGTTTTTGCATGCGATCGGACACTGGATGCTTTTGCTGTGTTAATTCGCTGTTTTCATTTTTTTCTCACTTTACATATTTATGTGGTTGCCTAAATGCATAAATGACTTGATTTGTATTGGACCGGACACTAGCCATGTAGGCTATCGGTCCAAATATTTTGTACAATTTTTTTTTGAATTATGAAATAAAGCTTCCTTTGCATGATTGATTGAATTGTAGGCGTACAACACAAAAGGCAGACTGATGTCCGAGAAATGATGGCGGTCCGAAACATACATTGACAGCATGTCCCTCAAAGTGCTGTTTAGGCGCCCAGTAAAGCCGTTTGTTTGGGGACGGTAGGCCGTCGTCAACTTGTGACGGGTGGAGCATGAGCGTAAAAGGCCATGAACCGCTCTAGCAAGAAAGCAGCGGCGTCGATTCGTGAGCAGTTGACAAGGAGCGCCATGAAGCACGATGATGTCATGGAGAAAAAAGTAGGCTACATCGGAGGCACAGTGGGTTGGGATAGTTCACCCTATCGAATACCGGGTAGTGTAATCAGTTGCGACTGCAATCCACTTGTTCCCGGAAGTTGATAAGGGAAAAGGCCCAAGCAGGTTGAGACCAAGATGGCAAGATGGGTCACTTGGAATGTCGATGGGCTGAAGCTGGCCACTGGGCGGAGGTTGGGACTTTCTCCGTCGTTGTCACTGCTCGCAAGCAGCAACGTAGCCGCGGAGAGCAGTAAATGTTAGGCCAGAAGAACCGCATTCGCAGGTTGTCGTACGTGTGTGACAAGGCGAGGTGCCCTGCAGTAGCGGCACTATGAAGTTGGGCGGGCAAAGTGGAACGAGGATTGGTGGAGACGACGAGCAAGAAGTAGGCGTTATCCGGGTAATATATTGCCTCTGTATAGAGCATCGTATTGGAGCACCAGAAAGTTTGAGAAAAGGACCGGAATTTTCGCTGCGGAGGCGGTCGATTATGCGGCGCAGACATGGATCACGGTGCTGCTCGTCGCCAATGTGCAGAAAGTCCGATACGAACAAAATTTAATCGTCGGCTTCGCGTTTGTGGGAATCGGGAGGATCAACGGAATGACGGAACAAAGCGTGAGCGTCTTGGTGCAGTCGGCCGGACTTCCATACGACGGTAATTGCGGATTCCCGCAAGTGCAACGCCCAGTGACATAGACGGTCTGTGGGGTCTTTAAAGGACTATAGGCACCAAATTATTGCTTGCGCGACTTCTTCGGTGCGTTCGACATTCATATACATGAGCACCCTATGGTATTCGTGAACGACCACAAAATAATTTATTATTGAATTCCTTCTTGACGCTGTTTCGGTTTCATCGACCGAACGATGACTGTGACGTCAAGTTGATGTTTTGGTCACGTGATTCACTAGGGAAACTTTAATGTAATTGCTGAGAGGTCATTTTCTGTCATTCCAGGCCTTGGAAAAGGCTGGAATAAATGTCGTAGTGAATTAAAAGTACATATAAACGATTATATTACAGTTCTTCTAGTGGATCACTTGACCAAAGCATCAAGTTGACGTCAGGGTCATCCGTCGCTTGATGAAACCGAAACTGAAGTATCATGAGAGAAGAAATTCAATTAAAAATTATTTAGCGGTTGTAGACAAACACTTCCCGGTAATTCATGTATTGTATTGTCTATCGCATCGTTTGACAGATGAAAACGCGCAACAAAATTAAATATATATAGTGCTTTAAGAGAGGACAGCCAACACAAAGCGTTATGGTCGTTAACGACGCGCATGGGTCGTCCAGTCAAATAAGGGCAGAATTACGTAGACGCCAAACAAGTGGAAGGTGCCCCGCTCCGTAATTGAATAGCTACGTTCGGCGGGAGAGGGTAGTCGGCTGGCGTTGTCAATCATACTATAGTGCCGTGCTGCCGCTTCTCAAGGATGGTGCCAATTCCATGAGCACTGGCATCTTTGCGAAGTTCCGTAGGCACTGTGGGGCTGAAATGGGCCAGTACAGGTGGAGTGGTGAGAGCGCAACAACAAGTGCTGCGAAGGCATGAGCTTGGTCAGTGCTACAAGAGAAAGGTGCATCCTTCTTCAGTAGGGTGGTAAGGGGACAGTACAAGTCGGCGAAGTTATTCATAAAGCGGCGAAAATACAAACAGAGCGTGGGCAAACAGCGCATATCGCTTGAGGAACTGGGGTGGTGAAGTCGCGGATGGCAGGAACTTTGTTAGGGTCGGGGCATACGCCAGAAGCATCAGCCTAGTGGCCGAAGACCTTAATTTGGCGCTGGCCGGACGTACACTTCTTGGAGTTCACTTGGAGACCTGCGCGGTGGAAGACGGAAACTATAGTAGAAAGAAGGTGTAGGTGGTCTGTTACGTTCACAACGACGTCATCTAAGTGGCACAAAAGCACGTCGTCATGCATCTGAAGCTACGCAGGAGCAAGTCCATCATGCGTTGTTAGGTAGCGTTGGGCCTAAAGGCATGACTGAATCGGTTCAAGCTGTCTAGGTCGCTGGGCACTGCGTTCGCAGGAATACACATATACTGTCGTTAAATCAGTTAACTATGCAGCCGGCGCGACAGGCCGCAGACAGGGAGCACTCAAAAACGAGGCCACCACAGCGCACCAGCTGCAACGTCACCAACATTATCGCGACAGTCCAACGTTATAATAATTGATATGTCAAATTGTTTCTCGTCGTCCTCCGACCTCGATATTTTCTGGTTCGACTGTACAAAGCATTCAAGACGATTACGAGGGTGTTGCAGAGAAATCTCGCTTTTTGTTGATGCGATATCAGAGCCAGAATCGGTATTGGGAAGAAAAAAGGAAAGTCATGACACGGAGTTGCATATGATTCCTGCGTACAACTATTTTCTTATCTGCGTACGTTCTTATCTACGCACGTAGTAAGCCAGAGCACAATACTTGTTAAACGAGCGCCACGGATGTTCTTTTTCTAAAAGATTCCTTATAAAAAGGGCGAAGATCACACAGAAAACGACAAGGATGCGACGTTCCGAAATATGACTTGGCGCGCACTTCTCGCCGTGTAATGTTGCGTTCTTTCAAAAGTTCTCTGGTTTCATTGGTATTCTCGCTCCCTATGTTTGAAGACAGCATGTATTGTAGGGTATGCGTTCCAAGAGCTTGGATATGGTCCGAAACTGAACAGGAAGAGGAACCTGTCTGAAGCGATATAGAGTTCTTCCTGTGCTACATGTTGCTTAGTCTGCCCCCCCCCCCCCCCTTTTTTTTCAGGCGAAGTTACGTTCACAAGAGCGTCAAATTTTATGTTACAACAACATTGTACAACGCCTTGTGCGGTGTCGCCTACTTTTCTTCCCGTCTCGTCGCCCTGTTTTCTTTTTTTTATCTCGCTCCACTTAGCTTGGCATATAAGCATCCTTAAAATGCATGCGTTCTCTGCAGGTGGCGCCACAGTGAAGGCAACGGAGTACGCCTTCCTACACGTAGCGAACCGTGGCGACCTGTCGAGCCTCCAGTGGTACGAGTCTTCTCTGCGCTACACGACACCTTCCGGTACCTCCGGCAAAGTCATCTGCAGTGTGTATTATGCCCCTCTGAACTTCCGCGACGTCATGATTGCCACGGGGAAGCTTCAGCCAGATGCGCTGCCCGGTGAGTATTCTAAGCAATAGCCGTTCTAGATGCACGCGAGGGGTCTACACGACAAAGGGCACTGCGCACACAGACAAAGTAGAGGTTAACGACGCGCTTAGAACGCGTGGGGGCAGGTTTTCCGGTTTCACCGTCTACATTTCATCGATTTAGCGTGGCATCTTCAGCAGTACCCAAATTATAAGTGAAAAGGGGGGGTTTTGTGCAAAATGTGCAGGCAATGACTCCGGAATAAAGGCTTACTGAGCAGCAGTTTACATGGCAGAAAGATGACAAAAAAAAATAAAAATCGCTGATACAAACGCCTGCATGCAGCTAAACTTGAGAGAGGCTCCGGTACACAAAGGGATCTGAAAACAGCTGTGCACTAATAAAGGCGCACAAATTGTTCACTGAGCTCTGCGATGACAGGATGATCACGGAAGTTGCCGTTTCGGCTGGTACCGCGCACTTCCTTCGTAGTCCGCCGCCTGGCCAACAGAGGTGTTCACCCCATGAAATGTGCGGAAGCACTTACTCCTAAGAAGCCGCAAGTGGCATCTCTACGACACGCACTGGCCTCTTACACTAGTCGTCCTTCTCTTATAGACGTGCCGCGCCACATATTTACTTTCTACCTTGACGGGGTGCGAGTACAAGTCCTCTCTCAGCCTCCTGCCGGGGCACGCGGCGCCATTGGCCGGGCGACGAGGAATTTTTCCGAAGGATGAGTTTTCTCTTCTGCGTCCGCGCAACAGGTTCAGAGTGATGTGGAGAGAGCACTTAAAATGCACAAAGCTACGAACTTCCGCAATGCTAGAATGGCTTGGTTTATGGCCGTTTAACGTCCCAAAATGACTCCGCCTATGAGGGACGCCGTAGTGAAGGGCTGCGTAAATATCGGCCACCAGGGGTGCTTTGACGCGCACTGACACCGCATAATACACGGGCCTCTAGAATTTCGCCTCCATCGAAATCGGACCGCCAAAGTCGGGATCGAACCCGCGTCTTTCGGGTCATCTGCCGTGCACCACAACCAGTGAGCCACCCCAGGGGCTAAACGCGAGAATCTTTCACATTTGTTCTATTGGTAATGCGTTAGACGTAGAAGTGTCTGTTAGCAATCGGAAAATGGCGACTGCCGTCTGGCAGTAGCCAGCAGAAAGACTACAACCTGAAACCTCTGATATAGCACCCAATCTTGTGTTAACGTCCGATATAAAAACCCAAGTATCATCATCATCTTCGTCATCATCAGGCTGACTACGCCCACTGCAGGGCGAAGGCCTCTTCCATGTGCCTCCATTAACCCTGTCCTTCTGCCAGCTGCGGCGACTCTATTCCGACAAGCTTCTTAATCCCATCCGCCCACCTAGCTTATTGCCGCCCCCTGCTACACTTGCCTACTCCTGGAATCGACTTCCTTACCCTTAAGGGCCAGCGGTTTTCTTTCTTATGCATTACAAGCCCTGTCCAAGCCCATTTCTTTCTCTTAATTTCGACTAGGGTGTCATTAACCCTTGTTCCTTCCCTCCCCCACTCTGCCCGCTTCCGGTCGCTTAATGTTACACCTATCATTTTTCTTTCCATAGCTCGCTGCGTTGCCCTTAACTTAAGCTGGACCCTTTTGGTTAGCCTCCAAGTTTCTGCCCCGTAGGTGAGTACCGGCAAGATACAGCTGTTGTACCGTTTTCTCTTCAGTGATATTGGTAAACTGCTATTCAAGATCTCAGAGAACCTACCATATGCGCTCCACCCCATTCTTATTCTTCTATTTATTTCCATCTCATGATCCGGATCTGCAATCACTACCTGCCCTAAGCAGACGTATTCCCTTACCCCTTACATAGCATCGCTACCAATTCTAAACAGCTGTTCACTTCTTAGACCTTTGAACTTTACTTTGGTTTTCTGCATATTAATTTTTAGACCCACAGTACTGATCTGCCTGTCTAACTCAATAATCCTGTTTTGCGGTTAGTCTATTGATCGACTTAGCAAGGCAATGTCATCTGCGAATCGCAGATTTCTTAGGTATCCTCCGTTAACTCTTATACCCAACTTTCCGGAATCCAGGCTTCTCAATACCTCCTGTAAACAGGCGGCGAATAGCACTGGCGACATCGTGCCTCCTTGTCTGACACGTTTCTATTGGAATTTTCCCCCCATCCTCCCATCTCATGCCTCGGCGTCATCCATAACGCCGGTGGCCACTTCACTCCTGATGAGCTCATGCATGAACTAGAATCTTTCAAAACAGATATTCTCGCTGCTCGCATGATGGGATCCACTCAATCAGTGCTCATAACGTTCGCTGGTACCGTCATCCCCCACTTTGTATATTTCAAACGCGTTGCCTTCCGGTGCCGTCCTCATAAACCTAAGCCTCCCACCTGCACCCGTTGTCTCACTCTAGGCTACCGCGCCCACCAATGCCCCCAGCACAGCGTTCCGGCAAAGTGCCGTCGCTGTGCTGCTCCTCTACCCGCTGACCCTTCCGCTCATGTGTGTGCCCAGCCCTGGTGCGTTCATTGCCAGGTGAATACCCACCCCTCCCTCGACCCCACTTGCCCCTTCCTCCTTGCTAAACAACGCGAGTGTGCTAAAGCTGCATACCTCCGACGCCTAGCTTTGCGCCGGGCCACTCAACCCACCACCCCCTCCTCCTCCTCCTCGTCCTCCTCCTCTAATCATGAATATCCATCAGCTCCGATCACGTCACCACCAGGCTCCTTCGCCGCCATAGTTAAAGGATCCTCGGTGCCGGCGTCCCTCTCTTCCACTACACCACCCTCTCCATCCTTGACTGACGCGAGCCGCTCCTTCGACCTCCGGCTCGCAATGCTGGAACGCCAGCAGCGAGAGCAGCAGCGCATTTCCCACGATCTACAACAGCAGGTACATGCCTTGACTCAAACCCTCCAGGCAACCACCTCCTCTCTTACCTCCCAGCTTAGCAAGCTAAATGAGCACCTTGCCACGTTCCCCACTCCCTCCTCCAGCGCCCAGGTCGCCCCTTTGGCTAACCTTGTCGAAACCACCACACAGGCACATCACACTCGCTTGGTTCAGCTGGAAACTTCGGTTCTCCAGATTCTTACCACCCTCCAAGCACAATCAAAGCAATTGGAATCTTTCACATCTATGCTCCAATCCGTCCATGAGTCACTGCCCCCGGCAAAAAAGAAGGAACGCGTACCATCGCGTTCCTCTCCACTCTCAAAATGGCGTTTGGCGAGGACCTCGAAATTGTGCAGTGGAACTGCCGAAATCTTTGCCACAATAAGACCCCCCTCCACCAGTACCTACTCACCCGCCCCTCTCTGCCTCATTTTCTCCTTCTCCAGGAGACCCGGACGGCCCGCAATGTCCCAGGCTACCGCGCCTACCAAGCCACTACGGCCACGCCACTTGCGTCTATTTATGTACGCAGTGACGTGCTCGTAGAGCAAATTGACATCCCATCCACCCTCCTTAAATATTTAGTTTGTGTGGTTTATTACCACCCTTCTTCCCGCATCTCACTCGTCCTTTTGTCTTTTTACAACCCCCCTGTCACTTCCTGTTTATTCTCTGCTCTGGGCAAATTCCTTCACTCTCTTCCTTCTACCTTCCATCTCCTCTTTGGTGGTGACTTTAATGCCCCTCACACACTCTGGGGCTACCCACAAACCCTCAAACCCGGCCGCCTCCTGCATTGTCTGGCCCAGGAACGCCACCTCACCCTTCTTAATACTCCTGGCTCTCCTACTCGAGCGGGCATTGCCTCACAGCGCCCCACGACACCCGACCTCACTTTCTCTCGGGGTTCACTTTCCTTTCACTGGCAGGTGACACCCGAAACTCTTCTAAGTGACCACTTTCTCATCCATATCACCACCTCTCTTTCCCACATCCCTCGCTGTCATCCGGTTATTCACACTGACTGGCATGCTTTTCGCACTAATCTCGCCTCCGACTCCTTTCAATCCTACGACGACTGGACGTCGCGCATCTCTGCAGCGCTCACGTCCAGTAGCCGTCGCGTTCGCTCTCGTTACCCAATCCAGGACCCAGATCCAGACCTTATCCGTTTATGGCGCCGCCGTAAACGTCTTCAACGCTCCTTTCGCTCCCAACCACACAATGCCCAACTTTCCTCCCGGATCACTGCTCTGCGGGCTGAGATCGTCGCCCACTGCGCCTCCCTCGAGCATTCTCGTTGGAGTGCTCTTTGTGATGGCCTTGATTCTGCATTGCACTCGCGATCCGCATGGTCTCTCTTTAAATCCCTCCTTGGCAATAAGCCTGCCCTTGCTCCCACTCTAGCTAAAGCCCTCACTCAGGGGACTCCCTCCGAAGTTTTTGATCAACTCGCCTCTCTCTACCTCCCGCCCCCTCTGGCACCCTCCTACCCGGTGTACTCAGGTGGACCTAACCCCGATCTGGACCAATGCTTCACTCTCCGGGAGCTCGAATCTGCTCTGGCTGCTAATTCTACACGCTCGGCTCCCGGTGAGGATGCCATTACATACACCACACTTCGTAACCTTCCTGACTGCGCCAAAGAATTCCTCCTTCAAACCTACAATGAGGCCTGGGAGAGCGGCTGCTTGCCGAGCTCCTGGACATCCTCCCTTATTTCTATGATTCCAAATCCGGGCAAACCTCCCTCTCTCTCTAACCTCCGCCCAATCTCCCTGACGTCGTGCATTGGTAAGACCCTTGAGCGAATGGCTCTGACTCGCCTCTCTGATTTTCTTGAGGCACGGGAGTTCTTCCCCCATTCTCTCATTGGCTTCCGACGCCGCGTCTGTGCACAGGACATGTTTCTGATTCTCCAGCAAACGTTCCTGTCCCCTACACCCACTCAAATTTACGCACTTGTGACTGTCAATGTTCGCAAGGCCTTTGACGGTGTTTGCCACGATCACATCCTTTCTCAACTCGCCTCTTTGGATTGTGGCTCCCGCATGTACTCCTATATCCGCTCATTCCTCTCTAAACGTGTGGCTCGCTTTCGAGTAGATACCCACTTGTCTAACCCACACCACCTCACCCGTGGCACTCCTCAAGGTGCTGTTCTCTCTCCTACCCTTTTCAATCTCGCTATGGCCCCTCTCGCCTCCCAGCTAGCTGAAATTCCCGACCTGCATCATATATTTTACGCCGATGACATCACTCTCTGGTGTTCATCTGGCTCTCCCGGTCACGTACAGGACACCCTGCAACGTGGCCTAGATCTCATCGACTCCTTTCTCACCACCGCTGGCCTCTCTCCTGCTCCTGAGAAATCCGAGCTTCTCCTTCTCAACCGTTCCTCCTACCAGCGCTCACACAACCACTTCGTCTCTCTCCACCTTTCTGGCTCTCCCATTCCTGTCGTCACACAGTGCAAAGTTCTTGGCTTCCCTTTGCATGCGGCTAAGAATGTGCAAGCCCTCCACCGCGCTGTCACCACCTGCCACTCTGTAACTCACCTCCTGCGGCGCGTGGTCACTCGACGCTCAGGTCTCCACGAGGCTCACGCGTGCCGCGTTGCCCACGCGCTGGCCCTCAACAAAGTCTTGTACTTTGCACCCTACGCTTCCTTCAATCAGACTCAACTTAACGCTCTCGAGACTGCCCTTGTGGGCCTCTACAAGGCAGCTCTCAACCTCCCTATCACTACCTCTACCACTAAGCTCTTTGCCACAGGCCTCTTCCATCCTCTTCGTTCTCTTCTCAGTCTCCATCGTGACTCGCAACTTGCCCGGCTTTCCCTTACCCGTCAGGGTCAGTGGTTATTGACTCAAGCGGGTATCTCGCCCATTCCAATCTCCCCGTTTACCTCTCCTATTCCCACCCCCGCTCCCAATCTTCGTATCCTTCCCCTCCCGACCAACATGTCCCCCGTCCTGCACGCCGGACGTCGTCATGCGGCCGCACAGCACCATTCCCCTCTCTTTGATACCCAGGGTGTAGCTTACACGGATGCCTCCTTCGTGGCTCCTCGAGGTTCCTGCGGCTACGCCCTGTACCATCCACACCTCCCATCTCCTGAAACCCACACCAGCGGGCCGTATCTACACCCTCCAGACGCATTGTCCCTCGAGGTCCTCGCCATTGCGCATGCCCTCCAGTCATTTGCCCTCCTTCCCTCTCTCCAAGAGTACACAGTCTATTCAGACTCACAAGCCGCTATACACCACATACAGAAACGCACCCTGACCCCTTCTCTCCAACAGAAGGTCGAACGAGCGGTCTCCGCACTGCAGCCTTCCATCGTTTTCCTCCGCTGGGTCCCTGGGCATTCAGGGATTGACGGCAATGAGCTGGCCCATCAGCTCGCCCGCGACACTCTTTTCCGGGCACCGTTGATCCCCTGGCCCAAGCCCTCGGAGGACGGTGGGAGGCTCACCCTTCACCGCACCATAAAAGAGGTCTACCTTGAGCTCCGCCTCGACAAACGCCTTTACCCTCCTCCTCATCCATCACTCACGGTGCCGGAGTCTCGCCTTCTTCGGCACATTCAGATGAATGCAGTTATCACCCCGTCCCGCCTCTTCCTCTATCGCTATCGATCGGACCCTTCCTGTCCCAACTGCCCCTGCATCTATGCGGACCTGGCCCATTGCCTCTTCTATTGCCCGGCTGCTCAACAGTCGGGTTCCTTCCCCCCACCCTTTCTATCCATCACCACCTGGCTCGACTGGCTTGGCGCTGAAGGGGAAGAAGAACAGCGGCTTCTGGTCGCCCAGGCGGTCGACATGCTCGGCCTATAAATTATGGTCGAATAAAAGTCTTTACTACTACTACTATTGGAATTTTATTGCTGTCATTGTGGAAGACGATAGTACCTTCGCGCCCGCTATAGATATATTCCTGTATTTTTAAATCAGGTTTCTTCTACACCCTGATTCCGCAATGCCTACATGACTGCTGAGGTTTCAGCTGAGTCAAATGCCTTGTCCTAACCTACAAGATCTGTATATAGGAGGTGGTTGTTCGAAAAGCACCGCTAAGATATCCTCACAGGATAACGTTGTAGCGTTAAACGTTGCGAGGTTCAGATTCCAAAGGCGGCCTGTCCGGCATCTTGCCAGTACTCACCTACCTTCTGCCTCCACATGGCAGAAACGTGGATGATAACGAAAAGGGACCAGCTTAAGTGAAGGAGAACGCAACGATCTATGGAAAGAAAAATGATAGGTGTAACGTAAAAGACACCGGGAAGCGGGCGAGGTGGGTGACAAAGAAACGCAAGTTAGTGAGATCCTAGTCGAAATCAAGAGAAAGAAATGGGCTTTTGTAGGGCATGTAAAGCGAACGCAAGACAACCACTGCTCCTCAAGGGTAACAGATTGCATTCAAATAGAAGGCAAACCTAGCAGGGGCGACAAAGTTAGGCGGGCGGTTGAGATTAAGAATTTCACGGGTATACGGTGGGTGCAGCTGGCAAAGGACCGGGTTAATTGGACAGACATGGAGAGGCCTTTGCCCTGCAGTGGGCGTAGTCCGGGTGATTACGATGATGATGATGATACGGGTCGGTTATACTGTGCGCATTTCTCTCACATGATTGATTGTGTGGGTACCGTATCGGGTATAAAATTGAAAAAAAAATTGAAAATTGGTTTTTGAAGATAGGAAATGGCACAGTACCTGTCTCACATCTCGGCGGACACCTGAAGCGCGCCGCAATGGAAGGGATAAAGGAGAGATTGAGAGAAAAAAGGAAGCGAGAGTTGCCGTAGTGGAAGGCTCCGGAATAATTTCAACCGCCTGGGGAACTTCAACGTGCACTGATATCGCACAGCACACGCGCACCTTTGCGTTTCGCCTCCATCGAAACGCGGGCGCCGTGGTCGGGTTTGAACCCGGGTACTCCGGTTCAGTAGCAGAGCGCCCTAACCACTGAGCCACGGGGGCGGGTCGCGCATATAACAAACATTTCGCTTTCACCGAGGATCGCCGGAGATTTTTATTCCGCAGTGAACGGTGGCGCGCTTGTTTTCGCGCCGCGCTGGCTTATTCGGTGACCTCTATTTGTATGGTAGAGCATTTTTTCAGAGGAAAGGGGGAGAAGTCGTCAGGGCGATGGTTTATCAACCCGCTCTAGCCTTCCCTGCATGCATATTGTAGACGCTGTCCCTCTTTGTATTGATTCAATTTAGAATTGTCTGCCGCCATCTGACGTCGTGCCTCAGACAACGAAGAAGCTGCACGCGGCCACGGAGCCGTGGTTACAGCTCGCCAGCTTGGCTCTGTTAGGAGGACATCGTTCGACCCAGTGGCGTTCGTCCTGTTCATCACTGCCCCGACGGCTCTGCTCTGCTGGGAACGATCGGCTAAGTTTCGGGTGGCTGATTGTGGCATTGTCTCTCTGCGTCTTTGCGCGCTAAGGCAGTAAGCCCGGACTATGTCCACCCAGTCTCCCGGCCAGGGGAGTTCCCTCTGGTCGGCTTCTCTGTCAACTGATCTCCTACCGTTGGAAGCTTTTTTGCGCAGTGGTGTCGGCAGTATCCCTGTCGCGCTGGTGCCTAAGGATGGTGGTGCTATCAGGATGAACAACCCTGGTGCTGTTCGGGCTGCTCTCCAGTCGACGACTTCTCATTATGAGTCAATCTAAGAGGTTCGCCAGTTTGGACGCGGTGGGATTCTGTGCAGATCGCCAGACCTCGCCTGTGTAAGAGATTTACTAAACTCCTCATCCTTTGCCTCACTTCGGGTAAGTTCTTTCATCCCTTCTCATCTGGCGTGCACGAAAGGTATTGTACGAGGTGTAGACTCTTCCCTGTCTCCGGCAGAGACTCTTGAGCTTCTGTCGGCTGCAGGTGTTGTTGCTGTGCACCGCTGTAGCCGGGATGTAAACAACGTGCGGATGCCCACTGAATCAGTGATTGCAACCTTTGCCGGCACTTCCTGCCCCTCTGAAATCAAGGCATGGCCTCTAATTTTTCGGGTAGACCCATTATCATCTCGGCCTCTGCAGTGTAACAACTGCTGGCGTTATGGACATAGCGCTGGCGGTTGTGGCGGTTGCAAATCCAACTTGAGGTGTTGCAACTGTGGGGATGGTCATGCAACAAGCACCTGCACTGAGAAGAATGAGAAGTGTTGCCTTTGCGGTGGTGCGCACTCTGCAAACTACTCAAATTGTCCCTGTCGAGCTCAGGAAATTCAAATTCTGGAAATAATTGACAGGAAACGCTGTTCGCGCCGTGACGCTATTTCAGAGGTCAAAGAACGTGCCCGCGGTTATGCCGGTGTGACCACTCGGCAAGGTGTCATGCTAGACTCAACGCTGTCACAGGCAATTGCGGCTGCTGTGGAGGCTTCGATGTCTAAAATGGTAGAAAAGATTGTCGCAAGTGTGTCGGAGTGCTTTACAAATGTTCTAGCGACTCAGATTACACATGCCGTGCAGGCTAGTTTGGCACCTCTTTCAACAACAATTCCCTCTCCTCTTATCCGGTCCCAAATTCCAGTAGCATCACAACCCCAGGAACAAACTTCTGTCACTTCCGCTGTACCTACCTCGGGTACTTCGAGGGATGTTGATATAATGTATGATTCCGAGATGGTGGAGCCTGATGCGCGGCTTCTTAAGCGCAGTGGGTCCCCCATGTCTCATTCGTTGTCTTCTCAGGGCACCCAGCCCAAATCAAAGAAGCAGCAGCTTGGCACTAAACCCAAGGATATCATTTTGGAGCAGGCAGTTGCTGCTGCTAGACTTTCGCAACCATAGCGTCGTTGCGAGTTCTGCAGTGGAACTGTCACTCTATTCTTTCCGCTTCCACAGATTTACACTGCCTTTCTACTCAGCTTAATCCGGATGTCATATTTCTGCAAGAAACGTGGCTTTCAACCGACAAACATTTTCATATCAAAAATTATCGGTCATTTCGCCTAGACCGCCAGTCAAGAGGCGGGGGTTTACTAACTTTAGTCTCTTCAAAATTTTGCCACAGGGCTGTGGTATCTTTTCAACAAATGTCTCCTGACTGTGAGATTTTGGCAATAGACTTTGTACTTCCTGGGTGCTCTTCATTTTCAATAGCAAATTGTTATTTCCCCAATGAAGTCCAGGATGTTAGACCTCTGGATTTTTTACTCGTAAACTGTAAAAACCCAATTCTCGTGGCTGGGGACTTCAATTCTCACCATGTGTCTTGGGGTTTTAGGACTAATTCATGCGGCAAGCGCCTTTGGGACTGGGTTTCTGATCACAACCTGATGTGCTTAAATTCAGGATCGGCCACTTATCTTCGCTCACACACTCAATCTGTTTTAGATCTCACGTTCATTAGTCCTGGAATTGGCGTAACGAATTGGTAGACAGTTGATAGCGGCACTTCAAGTGATCATATACCTATTCATTTTGATATCATATGTCGTGTTACTCCGGCGTCTTCTCAGTTGCGGTCCATGTCAATTATGACAGATTTCAGACGGCGCTGCGCTCTGCCCTTGCTCCAGTGTCTAACATCGCCGAGGTCCACCAGTCAGCAAGCATATGTCTGGCTATTGAGGAAAGCCGTAAAAAGTCGGAGTTCCTGGTGAGGCCAATAAAAGGTAATTCTTCTAACTGGTGGAATGCGGACTGTACAAGAGATTACAGGCGGAGGAAGGCAGCATGGAAAAAGCTTCTTCATAACCAATGTCCGAATAACTGGAGTGATTATAAATTTATTGCAGCCACCTTTAAACGCACAGTTTCTCGCGCAAAGAAAAAATATGACTCAGAACACTTAGATTATCTTTCAAAGGCGGGCAACCGACGTGCACTATTCGGGTTTCTACGGTCTAGGAAACAGCTCATGTCCTCTCATAATTTTCAGTCATTAGTTATGTCACCTGTAGAAGCTATCCAGGCGGTTGAATTAATAGCCACAGGCCTGCAAAAGCGGTTCTCGTCTTTACTACCTATGCGACCATTGTTGTTTGCACCAGTCGTACCAAATGATAATGCCTCACAAGTAAATCTATCAGAGCTTTCACAAGTTGTCCAGAGATTGCCAGCTGCTGCTCCTGGCCCTGATGGTGTTACCACAAAGATGCTCAAGATTCTATTTGAAGAGTCTCCCAACTCCTTATTGCACCTAATAAACTACTCTCTCAAACACGCTTGGATACCTTCTGAGTGGAAGCTGTCCAAGGTGATCCCTTTACTTAAAAATCAGGGTGGAGGCTATGAATTGGATAATATTATGCCAATTTCTTTAACATCAAACGTGGTAAAATTGATAGAAAGGTTGTTACTAATTCGGGTGTCAGCCATTGTGGACCGCAAAAGTATACTCAGCCCGTGCCAACTCGGTTTCCGGCCACGGTGTTCGATATGGAATGTACATGCTGATCTTGAGAACAGAATTCTCCTTGCCCGTCGTCAACGCCTGGTCGCGGCTTTGGTTACGTTAGATGTCGCCAAAGCTTACGACAGTGTAGAACACTCCATCCTGATACATAGGCTACAGTCTCTTCAATTTCCAGATTATATAGTTGCATGGATATCTGCATTTCTTCATAACAGGGAATTCTTTTGCGTCCATAATGGTGTTCATTCAGAGAGGTATAGACAAACGCGAGGTGTACCGCAAGGAGCTGCTCTTTCTCCTGTGCTCTTTAATATTCTGTTAAGCTCAATTCCTCTCCACCGCCATGTACGCACTTACGTCTATGAGGACGACATTGCGTTTTTTGCTGCTGCGCCGGATATACATTCTCTGTATGGTCTGTTGCAGTCATATTTGAATACACTTGAGCACTGGTTGAGCTCATTACACCTGAAGTTAAATGTTGGCAAGTGCGCTACTCTTGTTTTCCCTCTATTCACTCCTGTAGTGGTCTCTCTCACTTGCCAGTTAAAAATAATACCGCAGGTTCAATCCCTAAAATACCTAGGGGTCATTTATGACAACAAACTCACCTGGCGACCTCACATTGACCATGTCGCGGCGAAAGGGGCTCGTGCCGTGGGCTTGTTACGGAGATTATGTCATCACCGGTACGGCATGCGCAGAGATGCGCTATTAATGATCTACATAATGTATGTCAGGCCAATTTTAGAATTTGGATCAGTGTTGTTTTCAGGCTCGGCTACATATAAACTTCGCCCTCTCGTCCTTTTAGAGAGGGAAGCACTTCGCATGTGCCTCGGCCTTCCAAAATTTGTGGCTATCAATGTGCTGTACCTTGAAGCCCGCATTCCATCTCTCTTATCACGACTTCAATTTTTAACTGTGCAAACTTACCTCCGGATCTATGAATCCCATTTCCACCGTTCCCAAAGCATTTTCTGTTCTCAGCCGACCTCCTTTTTTGGTGTCCCCTGGTCTCGTTTCAATTCCCCTCAGGTAGTGTTTGTGCAAAGATTACTTCAGCCTTTAGATGTAAACATTTATGATATCCTTCCTGCGCTTCAGAATGGGCCCACTATACACATTGTTTTCGACGACATATTCCCAAAAAATGCAAAACTTTTGCCACCGAGTATTCTAAATGGCCTTCTAGAAGATCATCTGAGGACCCTACCAACCGATATAGCAATAGCCACTGATGCATCGCAATGCAATGAAAAAGCAGGTGTGGGAATATTTTGCTCCCATTTAGACTGGTCCTTTTCTCTGCGCCTTCCAGATTTCACCCCTATTTTTCAAGCAGAGTTTCTAGCAGTTGTACTTGCTCTACGCAAGCTAGACCCCTCTATTACAGCAGTTGCAGGAATTACTGATTCTTTATCTTTGTGTTCGTCCCTCGCTGCACAGGTTGACGGTCCCATTTTATCAACTTTCTTATCCCTACTTCCTCCGCATTTGAGCCTTGTTCATTTATTATGGGTTCCCGGCCACAGCAGTGTGACAGTAAATGAGATTGCTGATAATCTCGCAAAGGCTTCCCTCAGCGGCCCCGTGTTGCCAATCATCCCGGCTACAGCCTACATTACAGCATCTAGATTTCGGCGACGTGCGTTTTTAAGCAAGCAAGACACATCACTTTTAACATCGGCGGATTATGAGCACCTTAAATATTATTGGAACAGGAAAATTTGTTGCTCTCGGCAGCTTGAAGTATCACTGACGAGGCTACGCTGCCGCATCCCCCCTCTAAATTTCTATTTACACAAGTCGGGTTTGGCGCTCTCTCCCCTTTGTGCATTTTGCCGTGAGCCAGAATCTACTGAACATTTTTGGCTGTATTGTCGCCGATTCAACTCACTGAGAAAAAGGTTGCTGGAGGAGCCCTTGCAGCATCTTGGCCTTAGTTTGAGCAGCCCGCTCTTGCTATCATTTGGCGCCACCACGTTTGGGTTCAGCCACAGATCGGTTTGCACCGCTGTTCAAAATTTCCTGATAGAATCTCACCGACTGCCTTGCTAAGTGTTTCAACCTTTTCTTTTCTATCAATTATTACATTTTTGACTAAATCATTAATATTTAATCACTCTACTTATTATTATTCTTAAAATTTTAAAATCAAAACACTCATCCCTTTTCTGTTCATGACGAAAAATTCACCAGTGTTATGCTCCCACGTGCTTTTCCTTTTTGTTAACTGCGTTCAGGTGAATAGCCACCCGATTCTTGGCCGATCCCCCAGTGTGGGTATGTGCCATCTTTTGATAGGCTAACAACAACAACAACAACAATTTCACTACTTGCAACGAAAACGTGGTGGGCGCTCCCAGGTTTCTGTTAGCACCATTGTGATGACCCCCATAATGCGCAGGTCCACACGGGACGGAGAGGCAAAGAGACACCGTATGGCTCAGTTTAAACAAACAGGTATATTCAATAATTACACATGTTTAAGATTATACATCAGAGGCTGGGGCGTCCGAGCTTACGTGCCGACGACTTCATGGGGGCGATGGAGTGGCTCCGGAGTTGGGCTCGAGCGGTTGCTGGCAGAAGCTGCACGCCGTCGGGCTTCGGCGCTGAAGGCCCTCTTGGCGAACGATGTCGTCCTGAGCGTGTATGCAGTAGAATTTCAATAGTCGTCCGTTTCTTCGAGGATGGTTCACAAACCCTTCCTCTAGTGTCGTTCGGCTTGGAAGATGAACAGGAGGCGAGCTTGTAGATGATGACAGCAGAGCATAATTTTACAACATACATATACAGAGAGTTAAACTGGAAAAAGCAGAACTGAATTTTCAAAAGAACAAACTTTGCACTACTTTACTCATCGACCGGGCAGGTTAGTGCCTAAGTAGCATCACATTACATGCTAAGCATGGAGCCCCAGCTCAGACTGGACTGCATCCGTTTACATGTGCTTTTAAGCACTTGATTAACAAAGGACTAAGGGCGGTCATTTCCAGTGGCCCGCCCAAAGCATCAATTCTCCAATCCAAAATAACATGTGAGATGGGGACAACCCCTTGGGTTGGGCTTAGCCTCGAACCCAGAGTCTGTTAACAATACAAACTAAATAAACAACAAAAACGCCACCACTCTCTCTCAAGTGAGAGTATACACAGGCTCTCTCTTCGGAGCTAATTCACTAGCGCCTGTCTTTCCACATTCTTGGCGAGTACTGCCTGTCCGCCATGACAGGTGTCCGTCACGGCCCTTCTGGGAATGCGCTTTTGTTCACGAGGCACGGCGGGAAGCTGTGGGTGCCTTCCCGGCGATAGCCCACGTCGAAAGGGGAAGGAGGGAAAGAATGTTGTCTTCGCGGTAGCGCATAGCGTCGGCTGTGGTACGGCGCGCTCTGGCCCGCTGACAGCTCCCTTGTCCTGGAATGTGCCCGGGAGGGCCGCACCTGGAACGGCCACGCAAATTGGGGAGGATAAAGCCTGTTTCCCCGCGGTGGCGGCGGCGGGTCCGGTTGCTCTGGTCGTCACTCAAAGAGCATGGCTGGGTAATTGATGATGCCGCTGTCACGGCGGCGGGTCCCTTCGTTCTGGTCGTCACTCAAAGTGCATGGCTGGGTAATTGATGATGCCGCTGTCATCTGGGTCTCCGTCTACGCCGCGCCGTGGAACGCGGAACCTCGCAGCACACACAAGGAATGCACCTCGCAGCACACACAAGGAATGTACCTCGTAGCACACAAGGAATGTCACACTCGCTCACCCTCCAGAAGAATGTTCTCCGAACATTTGAGTCCCTGCAGCGCCCCTTGTCTTTCTGAATCGCCTCGCACAGTGCGTCCGACAAAACACTTTTCGCTGCACTCAACACCACTGCACAACACCAATGCCTCCGCTGTCATAACTGGCGTCTCCAGGGGCAGCACTGATCTTCTTTTACAGATAAACATGAAACTCAGCACCCAAGCCTCTCCTTTCTAATCCAAACTGGACGAAATAAATTTACCACAGTTACAAAGGAGCTCCCACTTCTAGCACGATCACGGCACAGACAAAAATATAGATAACGAAAGGAAGTAGGGCAGGTTCTGCATGCGCTCCGCATGCTCTCCTGTGAAGGTGTTACTTAATGACAGAAAGGTTTAACTATTAACTCCGATAACTTAACACATACGCATATAGCAATGTTATGAGCTGCGGCATTACACAATTCTAACCAGTTCACAACTCCGCTCTGTTTACGCCATTAGTCCGACTTAGCTTTCCGATTTCGCAGCGGATATCGGCCTTCATGAGTCATACTAAGTAAGTCTGTGCCCCTTTGTCTGCTTTGGGACTCGCGAGGGCTCGTGGCAGGAGCCTCTCCTGGCGTTATCTGCGCGGCAACCTCGCGCGCTTCTTCTAGCAATGCATGAAGTAAATCCGGTGGCATTCCGGCCGTCACCTCGGGCGCCTGCCGAACAAATGCAGGAGAGGGCGTTTCTTGCGAACTATCTGCGCGCTCCGCTTCACTTCTGTCCCCATCAAAATCCGCGCTTTCCCTTTCCTCATTTCGTGAATACTGAACCGGTGCCGACTTGAGGCGATTTGCGTGTATCCTTATCAAACGCCGGTTCACGTCTCGGACTCTGAAGTTTACCGGAGAAAGCTTCTCGACAACCTCGCACGGTCCTCTCCACTTCGTCTGGAACTTACGAGCTAGCCCAATCTGCCTTTGGCACTTTTCAATGTACACGCTGTCCCCCACATCAAACGGCGCGTCTCTAGCACTGCGATCGTGCACCTCCTTCCTGCGCTTCGCCGCTTTCTTTAAGGACTCCTTTGCGATGTCCCTCGCCACTTGCAAGCGCGATTCTAGCTCAACCTTATAGTCGTCCAGTGAAGCGTATGGGACACGACGGGGGCCCTCTGGCACTTCACTAGGCTGGTCCGGGTCTCGGCCGTAGAGAAGAAAGAATGGCGATTCGCCCGTGCTCTCGTGTGCTGCGGAATTGTAGGCAAACATTGCATACGGGAGCCACAAGTCCCAGTCCCGCTGGTCGCGCGAAACAAAATGCGACAGGAACCCGGCCACGGTTTGGTTCAGTCGCTCCACCGCGCCGTTGCAAGCCGGATGGTACGGTGTTGTCTGCTTCTTAGCGATCTTAAGCAGCTCGCAAACTCTCCTCATTAGCTGCGACACGAAGTTCGTTCCCCGATCTGTCAAGAGTTGCCTCGGGGGTCCATGTCGGAGCACGATCTGTTCGACAAATGCTCTTGCAACCGTGTCTGCCTTCTGATCTGGGAGTGCTACCGCTTCCGCGTATTTTGAAAGGTGATCGACAAATACTAAAATGTACTTGTTTCCGGAAGTGGTCGTGGGCAATGGGCCCATTATGTCCATACCTGTCCGCTCGAAGGGAGCCGAAACCTCAGGGAACGGCTGAATTGGAGCTGGTCTTCGTCCCTTGGGTGTTTTTCTTTCGAGACAGGAATGACACTTCGCACAGTAGTCTCTAACATCCTGTCGCATGCCACTCCAAAAGTACAAACGCTCCACACACCTGCGTGTCTTCGCTACGCCAAAATGACCGGCGCATGGCGCATCGTGAAACGCGCGAAGAACCCTTTCTGTCCACGACCGAGGTATGAAGACTCTCTCCCAAGCGGTTTTCTCTGGTCTCCCTTTCCTGGTTGGCCTCGTGCGCCGACACAGGGTGCCGTCTTTGCCAATGAAATAACCTAGCTGTTCGGGGTGAGACGGTGCGTCCTCTAAGCTTTCGATTATTCGCTTCAGGTCCGGATCTTTGCACTGCTCTGTGCGTAATTCGGCGGGGTCGACTACGGGGACAAACTCATCTATAGCTGCCACGGCAGCTGTGCGGCTGAGTGCATCAGCATTCAGATGCGTCTTTCCTGACTTGTGCTCAACTTCAAAGCAGTATTCCTGCAGGTGTAGATTCCATCTAGCGAGTCGCGAGCTAGGGTCCCTGACACTCATCACCCATTTCAGAGGATGGCAGTCTGTGACTAGCTTGAATTTGCGGCCGTAAAGGTAGCATCTGAAGTGCTTTACTGCCCAGACAACGGCGAGGCACTCCCTTTCCGTAGCTCCGTACTTTTGCTCTGTGGGGCTCAGCTGTCGGCTAGCAAAAGCAACGGGATGTTCTTTGCCCTCGATAACCTGAGATAGCACGGCACCCACTGCGAACTTTGACGCATCTGTGGCCATAACGAAGGGCAAATTAAAATCCGGGTGGCGCAACAGCGGTGCACTCATTAGCTTCCTTTTCAGGGCCCCAAAAGCATTCTCCGCGTTTTCGTCCCAGCGAAAGGCGACATTTTTGGCTGTTAAGGCGGTGAGCGGCTTAGCGAGCTTGGCGAACTCCTCTATGTGCCTTCGGTAGTAACCGATCAGGCCGAGAAACTGCCGGACCTGGCGGACGCTAGTCGGGGATGGAAAATCCGAGACACACCTTAGTTTCTCAGGGTCCGGTCGCACGCCGTCAGCTGAAACAACGTGCCCGAGGTATTTCACCTCGTTTTTGAGGAATTGGCACTTAGAGGGCTTCAGCTTGAGACCCGCTCCTCTTAGTCGCACCAAAACCTGCTCAATATCGCGCAAATGGTTCTCAAAACTGTCACTGTATATGGTAATGTCATCCATATACACGAAGCACAGCCTCCCCAGAAGACCTGCCAGGATAACATCAGCGGTTCTCTGCCAGACAGCAGGGCTGTTGGCCAGACCCATCGGCATTCTTTTCCATTCATAGTGCCCTGAGGGTGTGTTGAATGCCGTTTTCTCGGCATCTGCCGGATCCATTGCTATCTGCCAGAATCCCGCCGCCATGTCCACTACCGTGAAGTACCTGGCAGAGCCCAGCTGAGAAAGCGTCTCCTGTATATTGGGGATGGGGTATGGATCGATGCGAGTTACGGCATTTAGTTTGCGGTAGTCCACTACCAATCGATACGAGCCATCTGGCTTTTCCACCAATAATGCTGGTGCTCCCCAGGGTGACTTTGAGTGTTCGACAATGCCGCGATCAATCAGGTCCTGCACCTGCCGCTCCATCTCCTCACGTTGGGAGTAAGGAATCCTGTACGCACGCTGGTAAACGGGCGATGAAGTGCCGGTTTCTATCCTGTGCTTTATAACGCCACAGCAGCCCAAATCCAGGTTGGACGCGGCGAATACCTCGGAGTAGTCGTTCAGCAAACCAGCCAGAGCCTCCCTCTCCCTGGATTTTACGTGAGAAAGATCGAACGACACCTTTGGAGCAGCCGAAGGACTAGCATGCTCTACAGTTGCGAGTACCGTATCGGTGGGCTCACGTTGCTCTATCGCAGAGGTGAAGAAAGCCAATGTTTTGTTCTTGGGAAGGCTCAGTGGCTGCTGGCTACAGTTAACCACCCGTAGGGGCACTCTGTGGGCGTCATTAACTGTCACGAGGCACGCGGCTGCCTTCAGGCCATTGCTGAGAGAGTCGACCGGCTCAAGCACTCCCACGGCGCCGCTCTCTACATCTGAAGGCACAAACGCGTACAAAATGTGCTCCGACCAAGGAAGGACGACCGCCTCCTCGACCAGCCGGACGGCAACCCGCGAATATACCTTCTCCAATGATCCCACTGTTTGACGGGTGTCAATATCGGTAATGCGAATCTCAGCCCCTCTCCTGTTCAAAAACGGAACTTTTGAGCCGCCCGCATTAACCTCTTCCTCAGAGAATGAGACTACTACCTTCCCTTTTCTCAAAAAATCCTGCCCTAATATACCTGACACTCCGTTTGGCAGAGACACCGTGTCCGGGCATACGTAGCAGGGGTGCTCCAATGCAATTCCGCCGAGAGAGAAGTGTAACCGGTAGAGTCCACTTATGCCAAGAGGATCCCCCGTTATGCCTACAAATTTGGTTGCCATACCACCAGACGCTTCCAACACCTCGCGGTCCCCCTTGCTTCGAAGCGTGTTAAAACTGCTCTCCTTAAGCAATGTCACCTTTGACCCCGTATCTATCAACAATTCCATGCAACAACCATTTAACTTGCAACGCACAACAGGGCATGCCTCGTCGGCCACACAAACTACCACCACCTCATCATCCACTGCTCCCTCCCCACGCTCCTCAGGCTGGGGAGGAATAACTAGTTTTTTGTCTCGGTATCTGGAGCCCCGCTGTAGGCTTGCTTAGGGCGTGTCTCGCCTGCTTCTCTTTGTGGCTCCCCACGGCGCACGTTTTGGCAGAACCTGGCGATGTGTCCGCGACCCTGGCAAGCGAAGCATACGATTTCTTCAAAATCTCGCATACCGCGCCTGTAGCTTTGTGGCGGTCTCCGGTTTCCAGCGAATGAGCGCTGTTGAGCGCGCGCTTCAACCTGGCGTTCTACCTGCTGAGATAGCAGCTGTTCTAAGCGATCTAATCGCTCTGTCAAGAGAGCAACCTGAGGGTCGAGCACCGCTCTCTCTATGACGCGCACTCTCGCTGCGGCTGTCGTTAACGCCTCATTTCGTTCCTCATCCAATGCGGCCTCCACGGCTTGGTCGAAATTGCTCGGCTTGCGCGAGAGCACGAACCGGCGCACGGGGTCTTGCAGACCAGCCACGAACAAACCGGTCATTTCCTCTTTAAGTATATCCTCCGCGTATTTCTTCTTTAGCTGGTCTCCTTCCTCCTCCCTGCTTAACGTATCGCGCGCTAAGCGCTGAAGCCGCGACGCAAACGTTCGCATGTCCTCCCCTACCATCTGTACGGCGTCACGGAACCTCTGTACCCGCACGTGACGTGGTTCAGTGTCGAAATGCTCAAACGCGAGCTTCTTAAATTCCGCAAATGATTTTGTGGATTTTACTTTTTCGTCTCGCCATGCAAAATCATGAGCAGCTCCTGCCATTTTACACCTCGCCATTCCCAGCATTTGAGCATCGGACGATCCCCCCATTTTCCCAATCTCTTCTAGCATGGAAAAGAAATCGCAGATTGGAACCCCTGTCTTATCTCCCGTAAACGTCGGAATGACGCTTCCTAATGCCAGCATGCTTGCTCCGAGCGACGGCTGTGGAGTGGGAGCTCCCTCAGATAAAGACATTTTTTTTTTCAAGCCCTCCGGTGCCTCAAGCCTCTCAAATGGGGGTAAAAGTCCCACAATCAGTCCCGTGATTCCCTTTTGATTACAATTTTGAAGTCATGAATGTCACAGCGTTCAGAGGACATTTGCTTTTGAGACCCCACTCCTGACACCAGTGTGATGACCCCCATAATGCGCAGGTCCACACGGGACGGAGAGGCAAAGAGACACCGTATGGCTCAGTTTAAACAAACAGGTATATTCAATAATTACACATGTTTAAGATTATACATCAGAGGCTGGGGCGTCCGAGCTTACGTGCCGACGACTTCATGGGGGCGATGGAGTGGCTCCGGAGTTGGGCTCGAGCGGTTGCTGGCAGAAGCTGCACGCCGTCGGGCTTCGGCGCTGAAGGCCCTCTTGGCGAACGATGTCGTCCTGAGCGTGTATGCAGTAGAATTTCAATAGTCGTCCGTTTCTTCGAGGATGGTTCACAAACCCTTCCTCTAGTGTCGTTCGGCTTGGAAGATGAACAGGAGGCGAGCTTGTAGATGATGACAGCAGAGCATAATTTTACAACATACATATACAGAGAGTTAAACTGGAAAAAGCAGAACTGAATTTTCAAAAGAACAAACTTTGCACTACTTTACTCATCGACCGGGCAGGTTAGTGCCTAAGTAGCATCACATTACATGCTAAGCATGGAGCCCCAGCTCAGACTGGACTGCATCCGTTTACATGTGCTTTTAAGCACTTGATTAACAAAGGACTAAGGGCGGTCATTTCCAGTGGCCCGCCCAAAGCATCAATTCTCCAATCCAAAATAACATGTGAGATGGGGACAACCCCTTGGGTTGGGCTTAGCCTCGAACCCAGAGTCTGTTAACAATACAAACTAAATAAACAACAAAAACGCCACCACTCTCTCTCAAGTGAGAGTATACACAGGCTCTCTCTTCGGAGCTAATTCACTAGCGCCTGTCTTTCCACATTCTTGGCGAGTACTGCCTGTCCGCCATGACAGGTGTCCGTCACGGCCCTTCTGGGAATGCGCTTTTGTTCACGAGGCACGGCGGGAAGCTGTGGGTGCCTTCCCGGCGATAGCCCACGTCGAAAGGGGAAGGAGGGAAAGAATGTTGTCTTCGCGGTAGCGCATAGCGTCGGCTGTGGTACGGCGCGCTCTGGCCCGCTGACAGCTCCCTTGTCCTGGAATGTGCCCGGGAGGGCCGCACCTGGAACGGCCACGCAAATTGGGGAGGATAAAGCCTGTTTCCCCGCGGTGGCGGCGGCGGGTCCGGTTGTTCTGGTCGTCACTCAAAGAGCATGGCTGGGTAATTGATGATGCCGCTGTCACGGCGGCGGGTCCCTTCGTTCTGGTCGTCACTCAAAGTGCATGGCTGGGTAATTGATGATGCCGCTGTCATCTGGGTCTCCGTCTACGCCGCGCCGTGGAACGCGGAACCTCGCAGCACACACAAGGAATGCACCTCGCAGCACACACAAGGAATGTACCTCGTAGCACACAAGGAATGTCACACCATGAGCAACGTTGAAAGAGAGCAAGGTCAAAACAAAGCCATTGATGATCAGGTGGAAATTTACGCAGGCTACACAGCGTATCCATATAAGGGCGACGCTGCAAGGGTATACAGATTCTGAGAAATGGTCATACAATTTGTGAGCGCACAACAGCTAGAGATTATTTGGCGCGTGTCACCGCAGGAACTATTATGAATTAAGAACTGCGAGAAAAAATTCCCCGATGTTTGGTTTTATGGTTATGCAATTAACGGCTGCAGTTCAGGTAATTCAAAATACTGATGCTTGTCGAAGTGCTTAGTGAGTCTCAATCGAGGAAGTTGGTAGCGTTTGTGCCACTACGCTCGAAATAACGCCACTGGTATGCTCCTGGTAGTATAGGGTTGGGTTTGTTGCTGTGTCGTTATGGAGCACAAGTGGGTTTCAATATCTAGATTGACCATGTGTTTACCCGGGGCGGCATTGAGAACGAAACGATTAGGCCTGTGCAGATAGGGAGAGAGGTGGCGTGTCGTGCCGATGATGTCATTGCCGGCACCACGTACAGCGACGTTATTCCAGAGGACATCTCCCGTACACCTATCGCTGCAGCGAATTTCCAACTCCTCGAAGGACATTACCTCGAGGCTATTGTGTTGGGTGTGCCAAGTACTAACGACCTCGCCGCTGCCGCTCACGCACGTTGCTATGAATCAAAATTAGGATATGCTTATTCGTCTAGGAATTAACTCGAACGAAATTCAGATGTACTTATAACGGGGATTGTGTTTGTATGCGATGAAAGGGCTCGAATGTTTTTTCTACTCCCACAACAAACATTTCAGTAAAGAGGAAGAAAGCGCGAGACATGGATTAGACACAAATGTATTACAAATCAATATTGAGACCGCTTGAAAATTTAGACTTGCGCCATTGTCGCAACTGCGCATTTCCAAGTATCCGAGCTTTGCCTATCTGCAGCAAGTTCGCAAAGTAATTAGCGGCTGCTTTCTTTCAACGCACAACACGCAGATTTTGTGGCATCCCGTGAGTCCCTTCTTGGCCTGGAGTTCTCGGGTCGTGACCCTCACGGACACCGGGTCATGGGCTGGGTTCGCGCCGAGGGCATGGCTACAGCAGTTGCTGCCGATCCAGACTTGACCTGGCTGGTTCCCGATGCTTGGAGCCTCGAAGAGGCATCCACTGTTCCAGTAGCGTACTCGACCGCGTTCTACGCGCTCCTGGTGCGAGGCAACATGCAACCGGGAGAAATACTTCTGATTCACTCTGGCAGCGGAGGCGTCGGACAGGCAGCCATCTCCATCGCCCTTTCCATGGGATGCACGGTATTCACCACCGTCGGTAAATGCCAAATACTAAGCTCGCCACTGAGAGTATCGAGTTTGTGAAAGCTGAAACGGACGCTGAACTACACTAAATCATCATTATTGGCTAACGTGGGACCCCGGTTGTAAACCTGATACAGTGTGGTCAATGCACAAAGCGACACCGAGTATAGGTCGATCAGCCATTTTTATTTGGTACGATAGAAGCCCCCTCTATCAAAAAGCCAACAGTGAGCCTCCGGCGTTGTCTCCAACAACCCTGATTGGCTGACAGGCAGAGATTTTAGTGGCAGCAATACCAAAGCGGAGAAATCAAGTTGACGGGGGGAACTTGACATCAGCAGTCCGGCAGTGACGTCACATAACAGGTTTTTGAGTGAAGCTTCCACCTGCAAACTGTGACAGGTGATGTACGGGATGAGCATCCTGGGTCTCACAAGCCCACGACTCTCTTCCGGGACCGACATCAACAGCTTCGAATACTACCGCAGTGCCAACACGCGATGAAATTAGAAATTCAGAAGGCAACCCCCTCGCCGAACACTGCGAGCGCGCCGACCACGAGATAGCTTTCGGGGAGGTGAGCGTCTTAGCCGTGGAGCCAATCCTGTTCAACAGCCGACATGTTGAGTCATGGCACATCCGGCTTACAAAGGCGGTGATAAATAGGACTCCAGGAACACTCTCCCACGTAGGTTAGTGGACTGCGCCACGTGCTAACAAAGGGAGAGCAAATGCAGCCCCCCGCTGCTGCTGGCACACATTTTAGTCGCCCCTGAAGAAGGGACAGAGTAGGTTCCAAAACGCTGGGCAAAAAGAAAATATTGGTTGGCGTCAGTTTTCTCTCAACTATTGCCTATAAGGTATTTACTAAAGTAGTCGCAAATAGAATCAGGACAAAGTTATACTTAGTCAACCAAATGAGCAGGCCGGCTTTCGTAAACGATACTCGACAATAGAACATATTCACACTATAAATAAGGTTATAGAGAAACGCGCAGAGTACGACCAACCTCTCTATATAGCCTGCAATGATTACGAGAATGCATTTGACTCTGTGAAAACTACAGCAGTCATGCAGGCATTGAAAAATCAGGGTGTAGAAGAGTATTATGTGAAAATACTGAAAGATATCTATAACGTCTGCAAGCTACGGTGGTCCTCCAGAAAGCCAGCAACAAAATTCCAATAAGGAAGAGGGTCAGGCAAGGAGAAACGACCTCGCCATTGCCATTCGCCGCCTGTTAATTAGAGGTATGCCGCTGTCTTTAATGGCAACAGTTTGTGATAAGAGTTAATGGAGAATGCCTAAGCGATTTGCGATTCGCTGATGATATTGCCTTGCTAAGTCTTTCAGGAGTTGAACTGCAAAGCATGATCGATGTTACACAAGCAGACCAGAACGCTAGGTCTGAAAATTAACATGCATAAAACCAAAGTAATGTAGAAGAGTCTCGCATGGGAAGAGCAGTTCACAACATGGCAGCGAGGCGCTGGAAGTGTTAAAGGTTATACTCTTACTTAGGGCAGATAGTGACCGCTGATCCGGATCATGAGAGGGAAATAACTAGAAGAATAGGAATTGGGTGGAGCAGATGTGGCCGGTTAACCGGCCATATCACAGAATTCTCTCAGATTATGAACGCGTTTTCCAACATTCCATAAGAGAAAAATATACGAGTGCAACAGCTCTATCTTACCGGTACTCATCCATGGGGCAGAAACGTGGAGGACAACGAAAAAGGTTCAGCGTAAGTTAACGACAACGCAGTGAGCTGTGGAAAGGAAAATTCTAGGTGTAGTGTTGAACTACCAGAAGAGGGCAGAGTGTATGAGGGAACACACGCGGATTAGTGACATCCTGGTCGAAATCAAGTGGAAGAAAGGGGCTTGGGCGGGGCATGTAAAGCGAACGCAAGATATCATCTGGTCCTTAACGGTAACGGAGTGGGTTCCAACAGAAGGCAAGCGTGGCAGGGGACGGCAAAAAGTTAGGTGGCCAGATGAGATTAAGAAGTTTCGCGGGGGGGGGGGGGGGGAGTACGGTTGCCAGAGCTGGCAAATGGCAGGGTTAATTGCAGAGATTTGGGAGAGGCCTTTGCCCTGCAGTGGGCGTAGTCAGGCTGATAATGATGATGAATTTTTCAGAGTGGCATCCACCGTCCTTCCTCTGCAATGTGCTGAAAGGAAGGAAAAATTTGTAAGAGGCACTTAGATGTCTCCTAACTACGGGAAGGCGAAAGCCGTTTGTGGCTCATTGCACTGATTTGAATTTGAGCGGTGACGTCACGCTGTGTAGTTGTTGCTTGGCGGCGGACCACACCACCCGCCACAGTAGGCTGTTTGCTCACAGTGCAGTTGGCAGGTTCTGATCACGTGACAAAGTCACGTGACCTAGCATGTAACGGATGGACAGAGTTACATGACCTAGGATGTAACGGACGGACACGATCACGTCACCCAGGATGTAACGGACGGACACCGCGAGGTCCCGTGACCGGACGGACGGTCACCGCGAGTATGAGCCCTTAAAGGCTTACGCCTTAATAAGTTTGCTGCGTACTTCGCGTTCTTTTTGTGGACGTCCTGAAGCATCAGTCCTGCATTTGAAACAAGGCCGCCAGCGTGTAGGTCACGAGTATACAGCCATACCGTTCTTAAATGCCTGCATTTATCTCCTATTATGTCACGGAGGCTATTAGAGGAGCTCAGTTTTAAAACGCCACTTATGTGATCTGTGGGAAAAGCCTTTTGCACCTGGGAAAGCGAGCAGCTGAAGCGTTGGTTAGAACAGTTTTTTAGATTCCCGTGCAGTCACACGCAAAACTGACATTCGAGGAGGCGAAATATACTCAGGTCTCCTTTTGTTATTTTTTCTTCAATGCAACAGGTTCTGAAAAGAAGCGCGAATTTCTCAAGCGACGGTTTCAGCAGCTGGAGGATCGGAACATTTTAAGATCGCGGGAATTGTCCTTCGAGGAAATTGTGCTTGAAGAAACCAAAGGCAGAGGTGAGCATGTTTTCGTAGTAGAAATCAGATATATGAAAGGGGCAACATTTCTAAGCAGGACATGTTTCTAGGCTCTTTACGTCATGGCTGGGGCAAGCGCTGTAATGACACTTTTGACCTCCTGTTGAGAGTATATGCCGAAGCTAAAATACATCGAGCACGTGTCTATTCTTAATGGGTTTGTGTCACCTCTGAAAGGGCTATCCTGGTTCGGACTGCAGCATCCAAATTGCACTAGGCTCCCTAATATCTTTTAGCGGCCGCAGCTAGGACAGAACTGGGCTGTGTGCAGTAAAAGCCCCCGCAAGACTAAATCATGCTGCCGACGCCGCCGCTCCGTGGTCCATCCTGAAGGTAACTCTGCATTGCTGTCAGCATTAGTCTCCGTCAGGCAGTTGAGGAACACATTCATTTCACATATTACTATATGCAGGCAAGAAAAACTTGAATTGGGGCACGTACGTAGACGCAAATCCCCACTTTATCCTACATCGGTCGTTGAAGGGGCAAACAATTCGGCATGCTGGCGTCGTTTAGCGCAGACATTATTTAGTATCAAAAATCTCCTTTGATATGCGCATCAGGAACTTCTAGTGCATGCATGATAATTAAGTCACTCCAATGCATACAAAAAAATCGCTTCGTTCGTACAGTCATATGCAGCGCGCAGAATATCCAGCACATTCTGGAAATGCTCAGAGCATCGAACTGCAATGCACTAGCTTACAAGTGCAATGCCTTCTTCATATACCTGTGACCTAATGCAGTAGGCCCGACCTGGGATTGTGCTGCCTACATTCGACCTACTAATTTCTAAGAACTCAAAGGGGCCTTCCAGATCTTTTTCTTCTTTTTTCTTCTGTGGTTGTAGGAAGGATGAAAAATGGGAAGACACGGGCTTGTCTACTGGAGGGCTAGCCTCCACGCCCACTTCCTGCGTGTCGTAGAAGGAGGTGGGGGAGGGAAAAAAGGTTGAAAGGACAGGGTAGGCGCGCAGCCGCAATGATCATGCCAGGTGACATGGGCTGCCCTCTCAGGCCTAGAGGCGGCCAGAGAAGCCGGTGGCCTCCAGGAAGGAGAGGAGGTGCCGGAAGGCCTTGGCAGGATAGTGGCCGCAGGGGAACAGAAGGTGGTTCATTGAGCTGCAGGGGTGGCCCAAGGAACGGTAGCCCGCCTCCATGATTGTCCTTGCGGGCACAAAGGCAGGGCACCCGCATAGGAGATGCTGGGCTGTCTCCGCCCAACAGTAGATAAGGCACAGGCTACCGTCACTGGCCGGTATGGGGACCTATACAAGGCCGTAGTTTGGATTGCTTCTATCATGCAGTTTTTTAGGGAGTGATCGGGTGCACGTGCTCGTAAAACACATTGCGGTGCAGGCTAGTGCATATCTTCGTTCAGATGGAGCGCAAAATGGCAGCAGATACTAAGTATAGATACTCATCTACACTAAGCACGCGCTCATATTGAAAATACAGCTACCCCCATAGTCGGCGAGAGCAAGCTATGACACCGATGACAAGCATAATCTGATATCCCGACTTGCAAAAGCCACGCACACAGCGCTCAAGGATCCAAAATAGGAGTCCAGTGGGCTGCTTACAAAGGCCGAATCCATGTCGGCTCCTTATCGGCTGTCACTTCGATTTCAGAGTGCAACAACAATATTTTTGAAGAAGCTAAGTTGAAACTATCATTGGGGCAGAGTCAGGTGTTTTTGCCGACATCACGCGAAGAGCGCGTTGTGGACACGCCCATAGCTTCTTATTGAGAAAACCAGACAGCTGTTCACAACGCATCCTTAAAGTGACAGTAGTGGCAGGTTGGAATTTGATTAACCTGTCATTTACTGCTCCTTAGGCGTTCTATCTCATGACGGTTATAGCTAATTCTAGCCATCTTTAGACAATCAATATTCCTCTCTTAAGTCGCCTCGCACAATAATTTTCGCACCAGGTGTAGATGTCGTCCTCAACTCCCTCTCTGAAGAGAAGCTCCACGCCAGTGTACGCTGCCTGGCGAAGCACGGCCGCTTCCTGGAGATCGGCAAGGCTGACCTCTGCAACGACTCCTCCCTGGGTATGTCCGTGTTCCTCAAGAATATCTCCTTCCATGGCATCCATCTTGACTCACTGCACGAGGACACTCCCTCTGCTGCGAAAGACAAACGTCGCGTTGGAGAACTCCTCCGACAGGGGATCACCTCTGGCGTAGTGCGGCCACTGGACGTAAACCGTTTCAAGTGGGACCAAGCCGAGCAGGCATTCCGTTTCATGGCCTCGGGCAAGCACATAGGAAAAGTCGTACTAGAGGTAAGGCCTGGCAGTCGCGTTATTTAACGTCATATACTTAGAAATATTGTTTTTCTTCTCAAAAGGTCCAGAACAATACGCATGGTTCAGTATAAACTCGCTCATAGAACTCCAGATGAGTAGCCATAGAACGGCAATACTACACCCCGCACCGACAAATGCGCTCGCAGAAATAGAACATAAAGCATTGTCGGACGTTTTTTCAGTACAGGTAACGTCGAACATGAAAAATGGCACGCAATAATACTCTACTTGATATTCGAGTACAACACCACGACGCAAGAAACGACATGCCCTTTTCTTTTTTACTATAACAGACAAGCATGGATCGTGTTAGAAATGATGTTCTTAGGCGGAGATGTCGATGTGACATAGATTGTGGGCGACTTCATTCACCAAGCGGAAGAAACGCATCAGACAGCCCTCTTGCACATTAAGCAGCAACCACGCGCAGATTTCAGACACTATAAACATCGTCACTATTATTTGAGCTACTAGAGAGGTCACCATATGTGGGTAAGAACTCTCATCACGTGCAAAGGCTTATGCGAGAAATTACTGCGTGGGTATTTCGCTACCACATCAAATCCCCGGTCGACTCGGCAAAGTCAGTTGAGAAAATGTCACGGTAATAATCGTGACAGCCGGCTGCCCCGACCGCACAATTAAATCGCTGATGTGGTACGTGAGAAGCCTCTTTTTACATGGCCACAACTCTCTTCCGATGTGTTTTGGACTCCGGCATTATTCTCGCTATCATTTTCTTGTTTTGTTTTATGTGATTTAGTGCGTTAGCAGTAGGTGTTACATTTCGCCACTTAGCCGTTGTTTGTGAGGTCCCTCTGCTCAGCGGACTGTGGTCAGCCTGCCCAAGGTGGCCAGTCAAGGTGGCAGATGGCCAGTCCAGTAGGCAGGTGGGCAGTCTAGGTGACGTGGCCTTGTGACGTCAGCACAACTTGCCCACCGGATTGTTAGCATATTCCCAGCCGTGGCAGGTGGCTGTTCGATTAGCGACAGGTCGTGCGAGGTTGCTCAGGAACAGCAACCTGTCTCACTTGTCCAACCGACGGCAGCACCTGCCATCGCAGTGCAGTTGCGCTTCGGTTAACCACTGCACCACTGTGTCAAAAGTGGTACGGAGACTGCCAGCGATGAATGAATGTTAAGTAGAGAATTACCAATTGCGCATTCATGGGCATTACCCTATCAATGATTTCAGATAATACCGTTAGGGCGGAGCTTCAGTACGATTTCGCCTTTGTCTGAAGCCTGCTTCACCTTTAAAACCCTTCTTCGAACCGAAAGCGAAATGCTAACGCAATTCGAATTTTGCCTAACCACGTAAGTGTCCGCCATTTTCTTATACTCTTCCATCAGGCATGGACTTTTATACCGTTTAACTTTTCTTTCCTATCTTATTATAGTTAGCTTTAGAAGGGTCTATGGAAGCGGAAATGGTCACCACCGTCACTCGTGACGAGGGGAACATTGTCATCATAACCTGCGTAGCGAATTTTAATTATTGTTCGGGATAGGTTGCTCGGCAGGGGCAGCCTGTGTCTCACAAGCCCCACCTGTGGCTGTGTTTGAAACGGCTGCTTGGCGGGGCAGTGGCGCGTCGCTTTACCAATGCAGTACAGCGCCAGGAAGGCTAAAGAACTCCCAGCGATCCATGGACGTAGAGAAATGTCAGTTGCGCATATATTAGCATTAACTTCAACAGAATCAGCAGCAACAGAAAATGGTAACGCCTTCAAGCGATCCCTCTACCATCGCTAGCCGTTTTTCTTTTTTGCTCTTCAGTTGCGTTAATAAGTATCAGTACGTTTCATTTGTTTTTCCCGGAAGAATAATCTACATGCCTCTCCCCGCGCGGCCACATGTGTGCTCCACAAACAAAACAAAGCAGACACGGGCGCGGGACATGCTATCCTGACTGACCCGGCTGTGAAATAAACTGAATTCTCTTAAGCTCGCCTCTGCTTCACTGTCCGCAATTCTGCTTATTCTTGACAGCACTATATCAGCATCAGTCACAATTATATGCGCATTATTTTACACTCAGTAGAACGAGTAGCACTAGTAATTACGAGATTACTTTTAGACTCTTTTAAGTGTACATCTTTACTCACGTAAGACAGGGACGTTAGTTGCACCTTACACAATCATACACGAGTAAGCTAATTAGAGGATTACTACTACGTTTCCTAAACATGCAACGCTATCAAACCTAGCTACGTCAGCTCCCCGAAAGGAGTATCGCAAGTCGGAATTACAGACAAGCAACTTTCGGCGTTATAAAATTATGTAGCGGCAGTCGCAACTTCCTGGACGCCTTGTTATCTCTTGCACTTGTGCCCTGCTCCTCACCCAGACATTTAGAAGGGAGGAGCAAGTGAGCTGCGCGAGGCTTTTTATATGGCTTTGTTTACAGACAGCGGAGGTGTGTGTGTGTGTGGGGGGGGGGGGGGGGGTAGAAGAGACCGGTCTGTAGCATAAACTGAAAAAAAAAATTCGGTGCAGACACTTAAGACTGCTTAGGCTCGTTTCACATGCTGCGACTAGAACGAAAATAGTCGGCCTAGTCGGTGTCGCCGCAGCACGATTTTCGGCCAGTGTTTTTACATGCAACGCGTACCCAGTGAATTCGGTCGGAGGGGCAGGCAAGGTTGCTTGATGCTTGCATAATCAACCCATGATTAAACGTGACAGAAACGCTATAATAAATATGTTGATGATGTTGTGACCAGCGTATTTTTTATATTGAAGGCAATATTTCTTATGTTTTGATTAGAACAAAATTTCTTCTTCCGCCGCTGAAGCTCCTCCCACGTGACCCCGCGTCGCCCGCCATCTCGGCACTCACCATTGGTCAGTCGCAGAGCGAACACACAGACGCTGCGACTGAATGCCAACCAGACGGAACTGGATCACAAGCCGTCTGCGACTGAGGGGGGCCGTCGGTATAGTCGGCGACTATACAGACGGCCCTCCCCGGTCGCAGACTGACTGAATTCGCAGTGTCGCAGGCGAAAATCGCATGCATATGAAACGGGCCTTACGTGTGAGAAGGTCAAAGCCAGCCCGCTCACTTCGTCAATGCAATCGTTCGCTGTACATAGCACCAAATCACACACAACCGGCCGCTATGGCTACTTGCGTAGAACTGACGTGGCAGAGGGAATCGCGTTGCTCCGCAAACGGCAGTGTCCTACCTCTACATGGCCGTTCGAAGCCGCCTCTGCCGCGCCGCTGCACCCTTTCTGCATCAGGACGCCAACTTTTATGGGTAACATCGAATGTTATCATACGCACAGACGCGCTTTCGCTAAATGAGGCAAGTAAGCCTTTCGCCCTAAGTAGTTAGCTGCACAGGAAATAAGCGAAATTTATTTGAGCGCGTAGATTCGAAGATTCACGTCGGGTTTTTATGCTTGCATGTTTTTTTTTTGCTTTCTTGCTTTGTGTACCCGTTGATAAGAAGCGTATTATAATGCAGGCAATGGAAAATAAATTCAGCTGAAATTCTGTGCTGTATCCCGTCTTGTGTTCGACGTGTTTGCATACCGTAGATTATGCACTGAGGTTAGCGCACCCCTATGTTAACATGGATAACGAAATACCTCCCTTTAAAGAATTGCCTAAGAATTTATACTCACATGCAGCGATGTCATCTAAGGCTGGCATACCTACTCGTTCCGGCTCCATCCGTACCCAGAACGATGTTCATCATGTGTGAAAACGCTCTTCAGGGGGCTTAAAAGCTGAGCACCTCACTGTCTTGTGCATGATTTGCAATATCAAGCATGTCGCATTGCCCTCTCTAGGTTTCCGTCGAAACCCTGGCCCAGAATTCCTGAAGTAGGAGTGATACGCGGCGGAGTGACATGCCTTTGAGGGCGCACTCCATGCGTAACCTCCCCAATGTAGCAGGCTTTATGTGTAAAGGGGCCTAATACAGGCACGGTCGTTATTTTTAACAATAAAAAGCAGGTTCCCGCGTACCCTTCTTTGTGGGTACCAGTTATTACGCAGAATTACGAATACACGTCGCATTAAGTATGCTGCCCAGCACTGGACGACGCTAAGGCCGATATCTCTGGTTCATGGTAACATGCATTGATTGGTAACATTCTAGAAGAGTTTGAATGTATGCTGCCTTGGGGAACATTCTCAAGGATTGGTACAAAGCACACGATCAGCACGTAATGCATGATTAAATAGTAGACGGAGGTGTTGTTTCACTCGAAAAAGATTCTAAACTAGGGCTCCGCATTGTTGAATAAACGATGAATCCGAAGCAATTGAATAAGGACCTAGTATACTATCTATTCTTAGATTTGCCACCACAAGCTTGTCATTGAATATGAAATTAATTTAACAGAATAAACAATGTCTGATAAAAGAAGCTTCCTATCCTATATACCTGTGGTGGGTCAGTGATTTATGTTTTTGTTAATACTACAACTTGTTTTGAATGATTTTGATAGTGATTTCGCGTTCAATTGACTTCGTAGCACTGGTACTTCTATTGAGATCCGGAAAGCGGGCAGTTCGCTGGAGCACTTACTAAAGAAACAGCATGTAGCAGTGTATGTAGACGCGAATATTAGCTCAGTTTTTTGTAACCGCTGGTCTAACCAAGGCTTAATTGACTGCCTGTCAATGATGACAACTTAGTCACTGATTCTGTGCGCAGCTTCGGCCAGAAGAAAGCCCACACAAGACGTGCCCCGCTTCACCTCTCACTGTGGAAGTGGTGGCACGCACCTACTTCTACGAGCACAAGTCTTACGTCATCGTTGGAGGGCTGGGCGGAATCGGCCTGGAGCTGGCCGACTGGATGGTGGGCAGGGGGTGCCGAAGGCTCCTCCTCGGCTCCCGTTCAGGAGTGCAGAACGGATATCAGAAGCTGTGTCTTCGGCGATGGAAGCATGCCGGTGCCGAGGTCCAGGTATGCAAGGCGGATGTCGCGACTGAGCATGGAGCTCTTCAGATTCTCGAAGAAGCCTTGGCCATGGGACCAGTCGGCGGAATTTTCAACCTCGCCATGGCAAGTGAAAAATACATGTATTTCCATGAACTCTAATCAGCATCATTGAAAAAGAACCGCGCCTTCAGCACTGCTTAGATGCTGCATAGCAAACAAGTTTCGGCGCAGCTTTGTTCGCTGTGAGAACGATTCGTTCATGGAGCCACACCTCTTGCAGATCCGGGAGCCCGTGCGAAAAGTTTAATGGCGCCAGCTGCGTCAGCCTGGTTCTCCCAGTTTCCCATAGTTGACATCGCTGTCGTCATCTCATTAACATGTCCCGCCTCACTGCAGAAACATAGAAAACTTTACACATCTCTAAAGCTATTAATTCGCCGACACAACCTCTGTAACCTCATCTCTACCCGCCGGCGACGGCCAACATGCGCACCCGAATACAGACCCGACCACCTAATATGTACCGTGAATCGCCGAATATACTTCCTCTCAGGCACAGATCAAACTAAAAATTCATAGTGCACCTGGGGAATTTGTATTTGATTAATCGCAGTTCTGCACAAACTTATACAGTAGTGAAAATAATGAGAACGTTAATGGGAGAGGCAGTAGCCAACAGCAGTGCGTCATCTCGTCAGTAAAGAAATAGGATGCAAAGAAAGACTTAGGAGCAATGCAAAAGGGGAAAGCAGCAGATAAGGATCAGGCCACAGAGATCTGTCCATGAACGCAGGAGAGTTGTGCTAGAAAAACTAGCCCCCCTGTATAAGCATTGCCTTATGACCTCGGCCGTACCAGAAGCTTAGAAGAACGCTAAGAATATTTTAAATCATAAAATAGGCGACGTCTAGAACTTGATAAATTACACACCGATCAGCTTACTGTACGTTGCCTAAAATGTATTTAGTAACGTAATCACTAATAGAATAAGGACAACCTTAGACTTCAATCAACCAAACGATCAGGCAATCTTTTGTAAATGATACTTAATAATAGACCTTATTCACACATATCGAAACGCACAGAATATAGCCAACCCCTATATATATAGCCTTCATTGATTAAGAGAAATCATTTGGCTTAGCGGAAACCTCAGTAGTCATGCAGACATTGTGGAATCAGGGTGGAGACAAGCCTTATTGGAAAGTACTGCAAGATATCTGTAACGACTGCACAGCTATCATAGTTCTTCATAAAGTAAGATTTAATATTCGAAGCTAGTTGTTCGGGCTCCGCCAAAGGTTCCCCACCTCCCCGAGACCGTATAACAGAGGAGATCAGGCAACACCTGTCTTGGCTAAATGTGTACTGAAGCTTTGTACAGGAATTTACATATTTACAACAGATTGAGCAGCGAGCACATCAACATAGCTCTGGCTAAGGGAAAATCTTCCTTCCTTGGCATCACCGAAGATGCAAGGGGTCTATATCTAGCTCAGAACAATTTTCCAGGCTCCGTGGTCCGGTTTTAATGACCTAGGAGCCTGACCCACATTTTGCATCACCAAAACACAGCAAACTTAACGTGAAATTGGTTTAAAAATTGCATGGCACGCCTTCCAATCTCCACAAGGTTCAAAACCCTCTCCCTGAAATACACAGTGCGAAAAGAACATCAATATTGCTTTTAAAAAAATCGGCATTCTGGGAAAGGAACCTAAAATTATTGGTCCGCTAGGTTGCGTTCCACGCCCAATAATTCCGCAGTATTACCCAAACTCTTTTCCGTATGAAACAAAAAGAAAAACACATAAAAATACATCAAAAACAGTTCCACGTGTCGCCGGCTTCCTGAAGACTCGTGACCTTGGCGGCTCCCACCTTTAGAGCAATTATCGGCCTCAAACGAGCCTCTGCCGCCGCGAGTAACGAACGGAAGCGCTGAACCTCGTTCCCACGCTGCTCGTCTTCACAACCACTGTTGACAGGCATCCCCTGAAATCAGAGAAGTGGCGAAAACCCTCTCGTTGTGTGTGGCGGCATTCCTTTTGTCCGGCTGCGTTTCGTTAGGCCAGCTCTTTTCCCGAGAGCCGTTGACGTACAACGTCCTCGGGCGTTGGAGCCTGCTAGCCGCGTCCTTACTGACCGTACCTCACGCATAATTGCCTATGGCGGCTTCGGCGGGGCAAGCGCCTCACCACTCTTGGCGCATCTGGCACGAAGCAACTCCGTTGAGGGCAATTAGCAAACCGTGCGATCCTACCCGCGTCTCCGCGCGCAGCCGCATCTTTCCCGCACGCGGGACCTCAGGCGGTTCAGGGAAAACGTGCCCCCATCCTTCCCCTTAACTCTTTCGCGGCCTTGGTGGGTCAACGTCTGCCTGCTTTTTCGCTTCGTGCCGACACAAACAACGAGGGTTAACGAGGAGGTCGCCGCTTCGGGGCGCCGGGACAGCAACGAAAGGACGGACGATCCTGACATCGCCGCGGGCATCGACCGATCCCTTACAGTGCGCAATAAAATTCCAAAGAGCAAGTGTGTCAGGCAGGAAGACACCATTTAGCCAAGGCTAAACACCGCCTGTTTACAAAAGGTGTTGCGAGGCCTGGATAGCGAATAGTTAGAGATAACAGCTAATAGAGATTACCTAAGTAATTTGCGACTTGCTGATGACATTGCCTTGCTAAGTAACTCAAGAGATGGACTGCAAATTATGATCAATGAGTTCGACAGGCAGATCAGAACAGTAGGTCTAAAAATTATGATGCAGAAAACTAAAGTAATGTTCAACACTCTCGCAAGGAAACAGCAGTTCACAATTGGCAACGAGGAGCTGGAAGGGGTAAGGAAATACGTCTATAGTTAGGAGTTAGGGCAGGTAGTGTCTGTTGATCCTTATCATGAGAGGGAACTAACCGGAAGAATAGGAATGAGGTGGAGCGCGTATGGCCAGTTCTCTCAGATCACGAATGGCAGTCTACCAATTCCTCTCAAGAGGAAAGTATACAACAGCTGTATCTTACTCTATTCACATGTGGAGCAGAAACGTAGAGTCTAGCCAAAAGGGTACTGCTCAAGTTAAGGACAGCGCAGCCAACTATGGAAAGAAAAATGATAGGTGTAACGTCTAGTTCGATTTTTATTTTATGAACTAGCTGTGAGAGATAAGTGGTTTCGACCTGTTGAGGTGGATTGTACTTAAAGGCGGATAATATGTACCTCATGTAGATCAGTAATCAAACGGTTAATTAACTGCAAAAATGTAAAACATTTTCTTATATCTGATCTCAGGGCCAAGGTTATTGCGCGAAACTGATGGCCGTCAACGTTTGGCGATGAGCCCACTTTTAAATTTCCTTAGTGAGTAATGCGTTTCGAAATGTCGAACGTCGAAAATACGCATTAAAAAACTCGTTGAATTTATTTTCCCGCATTGCATATTTATAAAATTGTGCTTCGCGCTGTTCTTGGACAGAAAATACAGGCGCAGTAGGAGTTTTTATATATGAGAAGAAGTTAATTTTATTTCGGTGACTGTACCTTGAGCAGCGACGCCACCGTCCATGTTTACGGCGATCAGTTTCGGAATATAACGTTGCTCCTGAAGACAAAATTAAAATATTCGCGTTTGATTAGGTTATTGATCGTGAGATTGTTGATTAATTGCAAGTTGGTAAAATCCACCTTGCTCTAGAATCCATCTGAAATGACCCCATCGACGTAGGTCTCAAATTTTTAAAATGAAAAATTGAAAATAATAAAAGAAGTGAATATGTATACATATGCAACTTTAAAATGCAACCTACCAAAAGGCACGTGCAGTCTCGTTGGAGCCATTGTTTTTATTTTAAAGTGTTTTGGCATCAAAGAATTAGGCAGCTAAGCATGCAGCTACCAAAGAAAATCTGAGGACCTGTCACAGACCGACAGGACCCAACCGAACGAGCTGGCGTTAAATTGACGCTGAGAAACTCGATTGGCAGCATGGTAGCGCACGTGGCAATTAGTTTTGTGGCATCTGGCTCGCAGCTGCGCACCTTCCGACTTCTGGCACCGTTCGCAGATCTTCCGAGGTTCTCGAGCTTGCACTTGAAGATGCTGCTACTTGTTGACTATTTCGCTCTGCTTTTCCGAAGTCTCTTCCTCCCGTTCGCGTGACGATCGCGAAGTTTATTTCAGTACTTCTTCTAGGGAAGCGTTACCTGTGCCACTGTGGCGTGCTACCGACTGATGATGGGCTCCCGAGTCACGCTCCTCGTGACACCCGCCGCGCATGCCTTAACGCTGTGATCTCCGATTAATAACGTCCGACATCATCTCTCAGAGGTATTACGTCAGAATTATAGCCGGCGTGCCTTACCTTACACCGCTAGCACTGTAGAATAATTTTGGCACTGCAGAACGACTCATAATGACACCGCAGGACACCGCTGGCTTGTTGCGCTAAATCTTTTATTTATGTCAATATGCACCAACGCACATCCTCAAGCAAGGTTCTCTACAATATTCGCAGGTTCTCAGCGATGGCCTGATTGAAAGCCAAACGCCCGAGTCCTTCCAACGTGTTTTCGAACCCAAGGGGGAGGGCACTCGCAGACTGGACGAGCTGTCTCTCAAGCTGTGTCCAGAGCTGGACCACTTCGTTGTCTTCTCGTCCAATTTGAGCGGCCGGGGAGCTCACGGACTGACCAACTACTGTTATGCCAACTCCGCTATGGAGCGGATCTGTGAGCGTAGGATGGCCGATGGTCTACCCGGTGAGGTTATGTCAGGTCAAACCAGCTTTATTTAAGGCATGTAGACATCACATGGCTGAGGAGAAGGGGAAAAAAGCCGCAATATATCAGCTTGGCGACCCTCCCTTTCCCTAAACTACACCGGCGGCAGGCATAATGAAGAGGTATGCGGCTTCATAGAGAGCACTTAGTTCACAATTTGATCAAAAGAGAAAAATAATCGAACAATATGAATACACAGCTTATGAGCAACCGAAACAAGTATAATTAACCTGATATATTCTACATCACACACACAAAGAGAAACAGTCCAACACAAAAGAGCAATCAAGGCATCACAATGCAAGGCTAGCGGGTACAGAGGCATATTAATGATCACAAATAGAAATATTACATATATGGTGAAAAATGCTATTATAAAAATTAAGTTTTTATCTATTCGTACGAAGGCAAACGAATGGAAGAAATGGGTCGGCCAAATCGGTTAAGCAAGGTAAGCAAAGCATAATTTAGTGTTTTAAATTCGTAATTAGTGCGAGGACGTGGAACAAACTAGAGGTCATGATGGCGAGATTGATGGGCGTGTGTATTTTCACGCAAGTTGATAGTTTCTTCTATGAACAGCATTTGACGTTCGGACAAGGATTTGTACAGTTGGAAGAGGTGGAAATTATAAAACGAGAAAAGTTTAATTATCTTGAGCACAAAAAACAACAATACGAAAAAGAAGGCACATTTGCTATTGCTTTCAGCGCGCTTTTTTTTTAGCCTTAAGAGTTTGTTACTATTGGTGGCTGTAGTGCTGCCCCCAGACTAATTTACAATACCTTATATTGGATTCAAAAAGGGCGATTTCCAAAAGAAGTTTAGTTCTCACAGGTAACATATATTGCAGGTTTCTAAAAATTCCGACTCTGCGAGACAGCTTTGTCTGTAGATGCTCAATATGAGCATCCTGCAGCATGTATTTATTAAAGGAAACACTCAGGAATTTTACTGCCTTAGCTATTTGTGTTTCATTCACCCCCTAATCTCAGAGCATTTTCTAGATTACAATTCGTGTTTTTGGCTCTGAAAAATACAGCTATTGTTTTGCTCGAGTTAACTAAGAGAGAATTTTTGATAGAACACAGGACCTCTTTAGGCCCTCATGTTAGCTTTGGACAGTCCTTTTACCTCTACATAAACCTGTACCATGCTTACTTCAAAAGTGCAACACTGCAAAACTTGAACGCGTACAGGAACGTGTTGCTCACTTTGTGTCAGGTAATTATGACTTTTCGAAAAGATCTCGCGATCTTTCCAAAAACCTGGGGTGGCCGCTGCTTGAAACCAGAAGAAAATACTTGCGCTTGTCGCTATTTTATATCTTTTACTCTAGAACAGGCATCGACAAAGACAGATATCTAAAGAAGCCAACATATGTATCTGCACGAATGCACCATTCCCGAAAAGTGCGTGAATATGCTTGCCGGATAAAGCTATTTAAGAACAGGTTCGTCCCTAAGACGATACATGAGTAGAATGGTTTGCCTGGAGAAATTGTTTCCGGCACCCCTTCGTCTTCTATCCATGATCTGAAAAATATTCTTTTTTAATGGGTTCTAGCACTGCTTTTAACTTCTTATGCCTGTTTTTCGACTTACCATGACACAGTGTGATTAAGTGACGAAATATCAAGACAACTACGTGTATACGTACCGTTTTATTTTTCACTGCTTGTTTCCTGCCTTTCAATTTGCTGGTGAATTTGTATATATATCATCTGCGTACTCATATTGTTTTTGTTTCTTTTCCCCCTACACTAATGCCCGCAAGGGCGCTGTAGGTATGTAAATAAATAAATAGTAAAAAGGGAAGGCGCTCTGTTCAAATTGAACTGCAGAAGGAGCAGGAAATTAAATAATGAACCATGCACAAGCGGGCAGTTGCCTTCACTTTTGTCGAAACGGCCGAGGTTGAGTCAGGATCCTGAAATGGGTCGGGCTGCATCGCTATCGGGTTTCAAGAATTATCACCCAACACAAGTGTTCGTCGTGGAAATGAAGGAAGAAGATCCGTAGGAAGGCGTTGATTAGTCGGCCGTAGAAGCCAGCGCACCATTCTGGTGATGTCGAGCTCGCTGTTGTTCCAAAGCAGAGGTTTCTTGCTGTTGTGCGGATCAAAGGCTGCATCTAAGCTTTTCCCATGCTTTGATACCACTGCGATCGTTTCAATAGCATTGCGCAACTCTTTCTTAAGGTGCTGAAAAAGTATGACCCTAATATCTAGTGCACTGCTACTTTGGACATTTCTGTGTGAGACACCGAATAATACTATATAGACGGCCATATAACGCTAGAAGCATTACTTTCGAAATTATGGCGCTGAAATTTCATTGCGCACTGTACTCTTCATCATCCTAGTGGCTGCTAAATTACGTTTAGACAGGGTTCATTTTTATTAGAGAGTAATTATAAGAGCTAAATGATTTCTTAGCAGCCCTTACCTCACTGTTTCTATCCTTTATTCAGCCCTTGCATATGCCATGGCGCTAACCGGGCACCCGTAACATTATCAAAATACAGACGCACCAGCTGCCTACTTGCATGACTATGCCATGGTAGTAAAAATGCAGGGAATTTTATGCTACGGACCGAATATAAAGGACATTGTCTGCACTGCAACGACTCTTCCTCTTTCACTTTATAGCATATCAGAACTGCTGATAGTGTAGGGAAAGATCAAGAAGCAAAGAAAAAATTGGCTGTGGTTTAGATCTGGTTAAACCTGGTTAAATTGCGAAAACTTGCTTAGCTTTCGCCTTAGAATTTAACTGTCCCGAAGCAATAGAGCAACTAGATTCAGATATAGACTCTTCGTCGGTAACTTCCGTGGGGCGACTGATCAACCAACGCGTACCGCACCGCTATATATCCCAGCGAAGCCGCCACGGAGCGAGCGCAAGGCGAGGAGGTCGTCATATCAACGGAGAGACCACCTGCTAGGCGCGGCGCCGGGAGTGACGACACACGCGTCGTCATAGCAACGGAGAGAGCTGACGTCACACCACCTGCCAAGCGCAGCGCTGGCTCTGGGGGGAGCACGGCATACGCGACGGGCGGGTAGACCTGGCGTAGCATTGCTTTCGCAATAAAAACATATCGGCTTTGACTACAGCTGCTTGAAGGGCTTCATTCAAACGATGAGCAATCGTCCGGAAAACCAGAGTTTGAGCGGTACTTTGAGGTTCAAAATGCTTTCTTTAAGCAAAACATCTGTGAATGCTCGGCCGAAATGAGACTTTAGCGTCATGGTCTTCTGCTAGAAACACGACATGCCGTCTGTACCGCCTCAAACCCTTATTTCAACTCAGTCCTCCATCCTGCCTCTCCCGCTGCGATGATACATGCTGTCGTGTCGCCTGTGGCTGGGGGTGGCGTTTACAAATGCCTACTCCCACTTAATTACAACCGCAGACTCTCCGGCGTGTGAGAACTGTGGGAGCGACGAAACAATAGAACGCCTACTTTGTGACTGCCCACGGTTTCAGCGTGAGCGTGTCCTCCTGGCTGCAACACTCTGCCGCTTAGATCCGCGGCCCCTTACAGAAGCCAAGATTCTGTGTCCTTGGAATAAGCCTTCATTGCAGAGGATAGCTTTGAAGGTACTTTCCAAGTTCTTGAAGGACTCAGGACTGAGTGCAAGGTTGTGACCTATCAGTGTGTGTCCTGTGTACCCTACAAGTAATGGCCAACGGACACGTGGAAATGTGATCTCTCATTGCTCTCTCCTCTTTCTATCACTCCCTCCGTTCTCCTTCCCATGTCTAGGATAGCATACCGAGCGTTGCCTAGTTTACCTCCCTGCTTTTCCGTTTGACTTTTCTCTCTCTCTCTCTTTCTCTTTCTTTAAGGACTGGCGATTCAATGGGGCCCTATCGCTGATGTAGGCGTTATGTACAAGGCAGTCGGCGGCGCCGTTGAATCCGCCGGCTTCGAATCACAAAGAATCAGTTCGTGCTTGAACTTGCTGGACCAATTCCTGAGCCAGAGGAAGCCCATTGTGTCAAGCTGGGTGAAGGCGGATAGCTCTACCAGGAGTACAGAGAAAGGACATAGGGATCTTATGGAGACTATCGCTCACATCTTTGGTAAGCACCTATTGCGACTTTTAGAACGGCGTGCTACTGTGCTTTGATGGCATTCACGAATCTTGTTTTAACCACGCGTCATCTATATTAAACGGATGAGATTGCAGTCCAGTCTTTCGCAGCTGGGCATGCCTATTGCCGTAAAATGCTATTTGCGTTGAGCAGGTATTGTTGTCAAACTGACCTGTTGTGATTACAGTCAGTACACAACGCTTCGCTACAGCATACAACGCAAAACGTGACGTACGCTTCGCCCTTTGCTTTGTACAATATTCTAAACGAAACATTCATGGGGTTCTCACTGCATTTATTCCGACATTCCACCATCCTCTTTTTCTCAGTTTTTTTTCTAGATACTTTATACAGAATTTAGTGGAGGAAATCGCTAACTATGGTGTTCTTGTTATCCCGCCTAGGCGTGAGAGAACCGTCGAACCTAAACCCGAACACGAGCCTAGGAGAACTGGGCATGGATTCACTAATGGGCATCGAGGTGCAGCAGATCTTGGAGCGAGACTACGAAATCTCCATGTCTGTGGCAGACATACGTCAGGTTACCATCAGCCGGCTGCGAGAAATGGATAGGGTGGGCGGCAAGACCTCACTCGTCAGCCCCTGAAGCCAAGCGACCACGACAAGATTGATTGTAAACTGCATGGTAACGATAGTCATGTGTTACTGCGAAAGCACTGTTGTGATGGCTAAAGCCCGGAGGAGCAAGGTCTTGGGGCATTTGTGTGTTTGTGCCAAGTGAAATGAATAAATATAAATAAAGGAAATGGATATCCGCGACTCAGACTCGAACCCGCGGCGGCGCGAACAGATCAGTTTCGCTGCTCGCTGCACGCTGGCCACTGCGCGAGAGGCATTGCTGCAGTGGAACACGCCTCGTGTTAAACAGTAACACACTCTGGCGCTATGCATTCCACATCGTATTGTTCATCAACTTATACAACTATTTCAATTTCAATTGATTTCGGACATCAATACACGATGTGAAATGTGCCCACGAGGTAAGGCCAAAGTGTGTCGCCTGCTGAGGCCTTCGCTCCGGACGTACAGAACACATCCGACAGCCGGCACAGAATTACTAAAAGTATGTTGGACACAATGAAAGTTACCAAGCTAACTACAAAGGTATGAGCAGAAGAATGAACATATACGAAGATACTGGAAAAGAATTATTTGTGGAGAAGGTTATACGGTTATTAACTGTGTTCGTAGCAATCATTGCTCAAGTATTTCACAAGAAAGGCACGCAGAAATCGTCGAGGCGCTTTGTTGCTTTCTCTTTTCAATTGAATAGCGTGCGCGAACAGGACGAACACAGGAAACTTGGAGAAGACAAAAGAAGCGCAACTATCAACTTTAATAACCGGAAAAAGATGCCAGACGCTCTTTTATAGCTGCTGGGCTGTGAGGGTGTACGATATGATTAACAGAAGCAAACGAATAAAGCAAAATAAAACACGTGGCGTAACAGGGCTCATCATGCAGTCCAAAAGGCGGGATGTAACAACAGGTGGCCAAAAAGTGATAACGGTTGATATGATGTACGGCAACATGGGCAAATAAAACTTAAGGAACAGCACGATGCAAATGTAAAGGATAAAACTTAGAAAGGCACATAAAGCGGCGTGTAAAAGGCGCCTAACAACAGTAAAAAAGAACAACGTAGGGGAATGCAGAGTAAAAAGTATACTACTAAATACATAAGAAAGGAACCTAGACGAAACAATCTAAAAATGATGGTTCCTTTCTAAAAAGAAGAATAGAAGGCGAGCTAACGCACTTGTCTTTTCTTTGGTCAATGGAAAAGGCCTCAATGATTTCTCTTTCAGTCTTGTCCGGTGCCTTGCCTAGGAACCTTGTTTCGTGGAACTTCGAAAGGCAATCTTTACATTGGCTACAGTGTAAGGAAGGTTACCTCCCGTCTTACTATTCAAGGTCACATTGTGCTTTCGGGCGCGCTGATTAAAACATATTCTTGTTTGTCCCACATAAACTCTGCCGCACGTCAAAGCGATCTCGTAAACCACATTGGCAGTACACTCTCTGAACTTTTTTTGATGCTTGATGGGACAGGACTTCTTAACTCGCTTACTGGAAACCATAGGGCATAGTTTTGCGAACTTGCAGGGCACTAAAATAACCAGCTGCACCCCGTGTCTGGAAGCAACTTTTTTCAAATTGTGCGAAAAACCATACAGGTATGGTACTACTTGCAAAGGTTTGGTTTAGGGGGGGTTTAACGTCCCAAAGCGACTCAGGCTATGAGAAAGGCCGTAGAGAAGGGCTCCGGAAATTTCGACCACCTGGGGTTCTTTAACGTGCACTGACATCTCACAGTACACGGGCCTCTAGAATTTCGCCTCCGTCGAAATTGGACAGCCGCGGCCGGGATCGAACCCGCGTCTTTCGGGCCAGCAGCCGAGCGCCATAACCACTCAGCCACCGCGGCGGCACCCCCTTGCAAAGGTTTCTTTCGAAACTCTCGTTTGTTACCTGGTTTCTTCATTTTTTGAAGAAGGCCTTCAGACACGCTGGTAATCAAATGCGCTGGGTATCCTGCTGACAGAATTCTTCCAGTCTGGCGCTGGAAACTTTCACCTATCTTATGCGGACAAGATTTGTCTAGGGCTGATTTTATGCAGAGGGACAATATGCCACGCTTAACCAACTTGGAGTGGGAACTATCACTGGCCAAAAGTGACTTTTTCGATCGTGGCTGACACATCCAACACACGTACTTGTAGGCGAAGGAAAGTTGCAGATCAAGAAACTGAAGACAATTACTGTGTGCCCTTTCATGCGTAAATTTGTGTGGCGACAAGCAGAATCATTCTCGTTTCATGCGTTACGAATGTGTGAGTGATGCCAATCGCAGAAATTGTGAAAGGCCAGGAAACGAATTTTAAAATTTATTTACTCATTTATGGCCTCTTCGCTTTCGCTTTGGTGAAAGAAATGCGGCACTGAAATCAAAGAAAACCTCAAATAAACCTAGGAAATTGCCTAATAATTTTCGACGACCGAACATCTAAAAACAGTAGTTTATATATTTTTACTGAATATCATGCTGTAATTTTTTGTCACCAAACAGAAGCCCCAGGGCCAGAGAAGAAAATAATTACAGAAACAAAACTTTTTCACGAAATCGATCAGTTTAACAAGGGGAGAAGTCAGCCTGGCTGGTCAAGCAACTGAAGACAATTACTGTGTGCCCTTTCATGCGTAAATTTGTATGGCGACAAGCAGAATCATTCTGTTTTCATGCGTTACGAAAGTGTGAGTGATGCCAATCGCAGAAACTGTGAAAGGCCAGGAAACGAATTTTAAAATTTTTTCACTCATTTATGGCCTCTTCGCTTTCGCTTTGATGAAAGAAATGCGGCACGGAAAACAAAGAAAACCTCAAATAAACCTAGGAAATTGCCTAATAATTTTTGACGACCGAAAATCTAAAAACAATAGTTTATATATTTCTACTGAATATCATGCTGTAATTTTTTGTCACCAAACAGAAGCCCCAGGGCCAGAGAAGAAAATAATTACAGAAACAAAACTTTTTCATGAAATCGATCAGTTTAACAAGGGGCGAAGTCAGCCTGGCTGGTGCGTGATCCTGCGGCTAAAAACAGCGCTTAAGTGTGACAGAGGAGATTGGGACGCGACGCTGTCCCCACTTTTCGCACAGCGCGACAAGTGTGTCAACAGACGGTGAGCGCACGTCGATCCGTGTCCCGAAATTCTGCGCATCTTCAAAAAACCCGGCGCTGCGCGTAAGCATTGGCGCCCACGCGCGGTAAAATAAAACAAAAAAACAGCGGGGAAGGAACCCTGGGGGTTGAGTAACTTTCAACTCAGTTCTTTTGCGCGGCGCCGAGGGAGGCATGGCCGCGCGAGGCGTCGATTTTTTCTAGAATGTCGGAATAGTTTCTGCTCGTTGTCGACGGAATGGGGGTACCTTGTGCGCACTAAAGTGATATCCTCTCCCCTTCCACCCTGCGCCGATCACTCAGCGTGCCGCGAATGACCTAGATTTTTCTGGACGGTGGTCTCCTCGCTCGACCAATCGGGTCGCGCGCCCGGCGCGAGAATGAGGAGTTTGTGCAGTTGAAGCTGCGTGTATGTGCGCGCCTGCCTTGGCGCGAAGAACAAACAGACGCAGACTGCGCCTATAAATCAGGGCCTGCAACCGCTGTCTGTTAGCCTGAGCCGCCGTTTAAGCTTCCGAGAAGCGCGCCCGCTCGACTCCCGCGAGAACACCACTCGACCAGCCAAGGACCAGCGAGGCAACGTGCGCCAGTCTGCGGGACAACCCCGTCGAGCTCCTCAGGTCGTCGGACTGTCGCAGTGCCCTGTGAACAAATCGTGTTTTGGTTGTTTATCTCTCTATGTGTTAGTGCAGATTAGGTGCAAAGATTTCGTTGAATTGTTATCTCTCTCTATTGTTACTTTGCACGATTGCATTGTATTTGTAAATCACTTTGTATGTGCTCGTACGAGTGATAGTGACATCCTTTGTATCGTCTCGTAGCTGCATAAACTGTTTTGTTTTGTGAACCTTTGGCTCCGACCCATTCTCTGTCTTGCGACCGGCGAAAGCCGGGCACCAAACGACCAACCCCCTTGTCACTTGGTAGCTGGTCTCCGGCTGAGCTTGCCACGCTGAGTTGAGGGCATCTCCTCTGTGACCGAGACCGCTACCCCCACACGCTCTAAGGGTGTCTGGTGACATATTCTGGCGTACGCGACAGGATGTGTGGTGCATTGTGAGCTTAGACAAAGGAGAAAGAGTCGTAAAGAGTTTACGAAGAGGTCGTAAACGAGTGTTTAGCAGCAGATCAATATTGTGAGGTGCGTGCTGAAGCGGTTATTGAGGTTCACCGTATAGAGGTAGCATTTGTCTTGAGGAGTTCTTTCTCCAAATATGAGCTTGAAGGAACTAGTTGAGGTTGGCACCCGGATGAGGATGTCCGGGGCTGAACTACGGAAATGGGTGAACCAGAGAGAAAAAGAGGAAAGAGAGAGAGCTGAGAAAGGAAGAGGGAGAGAATTCGAACGCGAAAAACAACTGCTTGTCATGAAGCTTGAGCTCCAACGTGCTCGGAACCACTCAGCGGAAGTCCATAGCACTAGAGAAGAAGGCAGGGGCCTGCGGATAGATGCCAGAAGATTACTTCCCAGATTTGATGAAAAAAGGAATGAGCTCGACGCGTTCCTCAGGCGATTTGAAGGGATCGCGGGAAGTCAGAATTGGTCAGACATTGAATGTGCTACCGTTCTTAGCACATGTCTCAGCGGGGAAGCTCTAAGCGTATTCGGGCGACTTTTTCCGGACGATGCTGCAAGCTACATCAAGGTAAAGGCCGCCTTGCTTAAGCGATTCCGACTCACCGCCGAGGGATTCCGAGATAAATTCAGAACAGGGAAGCCCACAGATGGCGAAACGGCAACCCAGTATGCGGCAATATTAAACCACTACTTTGATCGGTGGATGGAACTTTCAGAAATTGCTCAGGAATGGAGTACACTTCGTGAGCTACTCATCAAGGAACAGTTCCTGAGTAGCTGTCACCAGAGCTTGTCGCTGTACCTGAAGGAAAGAAGAGCCAAGACTCTCTCCGAAATGTTAGGCCTTGCAGACCAATTTCTGGAAGATCAAGGAGGAACGAATCTCAGCAAAATTAAGAACACGAATTCGGAGAGCGCGCAAACAACCGACCTCCGCGATGCCCGATATAGCCCAAAGGCTCCACCAAAGTGCTACCTGTGCAACAAGTTAGGCCATTACGCATCTAACTGCCGCAACAGCCCTACGAACAGTAGTAGCCAAACAGCTTGTTTTAAGTGTGGCCAGAAGGGGCACAGAGCCGCGGTTTGTCCGAACCCAAGCAAGCCCATCCCCCATGTACCGTGCGTACGGGCCTCCTCAGATGACCACCTGGAGGAAGAAGATGAAAACGGGTTTGTAGAGCTAAAGAACAGCAAGAAGCTACCAGTCGTGAACGCCGTAGTGAACGCGCTGCCGGAAGCCGAAATGAACAGAATGCCTGTCCTGAATGGGAAGGTAGGAGAAAAAACAATTACAGTGTTGCGGGACACGGGAAGCAGCGCTGTAATCATAAAACGAAGGTTAGTGAGAGATAATGATCTCACTGGAACGAAGAGCCTTGTGCGGTTAGTGGACGGCTCGTTTCAGCGCTTGCCGGATGCTGAAGTACATGTGTGGACTCCCTACTACAGCGGGAAACTAACTGCACTGTGCACGGAGTGCCCCATATACGACCTCGTATTGGGCAACATAAAGGGGGTAAAATTTCTAAAGGGCCAAGAAAGTAGCCACGAGACGGAGAAATCCGAATCCTGCTCTTCGGAACGGCGCAGTAATCGCCAAGTGAAAAGTAAGTGGCGAAGGAAGCGCGAGCGAGCTAGCTCAAGCAAAGGAGTAGTGAACCCGACAATCAAGCATTAAGAACGGTAGAGTCCCGCGTATGAACGCCCCGAGGAAGAAAAAACGTTTTCGCAGGAAAGGACGAGCACTGCAGTAGAAAGCCGTGCGAAGCCGAAATAAAGGCCACAAAATGGTCACAAGGAAGCAGCGAAACGCGAAAGAAAGACAGCTCAAGAGGACAAGGTGTCTGAAACTCCGGCTAGGTTCAGCTTAGCGCAGGTTGTGGACATGTTCATCGTGCTGTTGCGCACATTACTTCAGCTGCCTTTCGATCACACAGGAAAATTTCTGAAGGTGACCAAGAGGGTATGCACACCACTCAATATTGTGAGCATGTGTGCTTTGACGCAGGTGCCCTGGAATCCATCGATTGCCTGGTTAGTGTGTGCACACCTAAGCGCACAATTCTTTTCCGAGACGGAAAATTTATCTGGAGGATTCAGGTGGGGCGAAACAGAAGCCTATGTTGACCGAGAAAAAAGACCCGCGAGTCGAAGAGACTCTTATTGCGACGAAAGGCAACCGTGAAGGTCCTCACGTGCGCATTACGGAAGCGCAAGTAGGAAATGTATTTGGAAGTATCTGCTAAAATATCATTGTACTTGTGTGCTGCCTGTGTAAAGTTGTGCTAGTGTGTTGCCGAGTTGCGGCATGAAGTAAATTTTGACAGTTGACAAGTGTCATGTACGTGCAGCCATCATTGTATTGATGTGTGTATTTTGGCATTCGCCACTGAGTTTGTGAGCGCAAGCATGTGCGCACGAATTTTGTGTTTTGTGAATATTGTTGCACAATATTCTTAAAGGGACACTGAGGAGAAAATGCAGTTGGCTTGTATCGATAGAATACCAGTTCCTGATCACAAAAACGCCGCTCTTACTGAAAACAAAGCTCTTGTAAGGTAAAAAATAGCAAGAACCAAAATACAGGTACCGCCACCACAGGCCAATCTCGCAAGTACAAGCGTGGTGACGCCATAGGACAAGAGACGCCACCTTGGAGGAATATTCCATCCTACTTCGTTTCGCGAATCTCTGAGGCTGACAAAGGTAGGTTGCGCTGATCAATATTAAAGTACGTTTTGTTTTAAAACCAATAGTGCACTTTCATCACACAAGCAAGGCAGGCAAAAGACAACCTGAATGTTGGAAGCAAAGAAAACGGATGCTTGGCGGCTCCACAGGCGGCCAGGAGAGTTTCGATTTGTTATGGCGCTTCGCGTCTATGAGCTTTGCGTGCCCAGTGGTTTTGTTTTTGACGCGCTTCGATTTACAAGCGCCGAACAGAAGAAGAACTTGTAGCACCCCTTCTTTGGAGGCGCCGACAACCCGGCTAGTGCGCGCCACCCCGCGAAGAGAATAAAGACGGCACCTGGTCGTGGCTCGTGCAGCCACGGCTGGCAGTTCTGTTCTGGTGTCGGCTCGTAGCAGTTGTCTCGTTTCCTTCGCTCCTGAGGCGTTAAGCCTATATTGGTGACCAAGGACGAGCAATGACCGATCCCGCAACATCCACGCAGCAGGATTCGCGTCCGCAGGACGTCTCGTCGCTGCAGGTTCGCCTTCCACCTTTCTGGCCCCAGAACCCGCAAGTTTGGTTCCACCACGCTGAGGCGCAATTTTGCCTAGCCCGCATCACGTCGGAGACAACGCGCTACTACCATGTTGCCTCAAGCCTGCCTCCTGACGTTGCCGGTGAGCTCTTCGACGTTCTCTCCGCCCCCATATCAGCACCTGAAAACCAAGGTGCTGGAGAGATTTATGCCGTCGGACCGCACCCGCCTCCAGCAGCTCGTTACCGGGGAAGACCTTGGCGACCGGCGCCCCTCCCAGCTTCTGCGCCGCATGCAACAGCTTCTCGGGGAGCGTGACATCCCCAACCACTCAGCGTTGCTTCGAGAGCTTTTCCTCCAACTCCTTCCCCAGCCTATCCGCCTCGTCCTTGCGGCGGCCGGTGACGTCACCCTCGACCGCCTGGCTGAGCTCGCAGATAACGTTCATGAGGCCACCTCCCCGTCCGTCACTGCTGTTTTGCCACCAAGAGACCCAGCGATTTCGCGCCTTGAGGCCCGTCTCGAGGAGCTTGCCGCCTCAGTCGCCGCACTCCGGAGCCGACCCCTGGAGACCCGTCCGTCTCGTCTTGATCATCACGCTCTTTCGCGCTCACGTCAAGCTCGGAGTCCCAGCCCTACATCTCTCTGCTGGTACCACAGGCGTTTTCGCCACCGGGCCACGAGGTGTACACCGCCCTGTTCGTGGCCGGGAAACGCCCGCCGGGATCACTAACGGCGGTGTGTGGTTCCCCCAGTCATTCGAGCAGCCTGTTCATGGTCACTGACAAGTTCTCCGGCACCCGGTTTCTTATCGACACGGGCGCGGAAATCAGCGTGGTTCCACCGACTAAGGCAGATCGTTCCAAGCCATCAGGCCTGTCGCTCCGCGCTGCCAACGCCTCGTCTATACCCACGTATGGGCTACGATCTCTCACCCTCGACTTCGGCCTACGCCGCACTTTTCGATGGCTCTTCGTCATCGCAGACGTGGTTCGCCCGATCATCGGCTCAGACTTCCTCTCCTACTTCGACTTAGACGTCAGCGTGCGGCATCGTCGCCTTACCGACGGTCTGACTCATCCCTCCATCTCGGGAGTCTCGTCCGACCTTGCTCTCATGGGCATTCGCACGCTGATACCTTCCTCTCAGTTCGAAAAAGTGTTGGCGGATTTCCCGGAGCTCACTATGTCATGCAACCTCACTCAGGCGCCTAAACACACTGTGACACACCACATCGTCACCCGGGGTCCACCCGCAGCTGCTCGACCGCGCCGCTTGTTGGGAGACCGCCTAGTTATCGCCAAACGTGAGTTTGACCACATGCTGCAGCTCGACATTATACGCCCGTCGTCCAGCGCGTGGGCGTCTCCGCTGCATCTAGTGTCCAAGCGTGATCCCGGTGACTGGCGTCCCTGCGGCGACTATCGGGCGTTGAATGCCAACACTGTCCACGACAGCTATCCGCTACCCCACATCCAACTCATCGAAGTACGTGTCACGTGAACTCCCTCAGCTCGCTTATATCTCGGAGTCTACTACCGACATCCGGCATGTGAAAGGTGCAGCCAACACCGCCGCTGACGCCCTCTCTCGTATAGTCGCGGTAGACGCTTTATCTCCCACCGTCGACTGGGCCGCATTCTCTTCTGCCCAGCAGAATGACGATGAGCTCGCCGCTTTTCGAGCGAACCCTCGTTCTCTCCGATTACGGCTTGTGCCCTATCCTTGCTCGCCTGAGCCCTTGTGGTGCGATGTTTCAACGGACTTTCCTCGCCCTTTTGTTCCGGCTTCACTACGTCACCCTATCTTCCATTCTCTCCATGACATATGCCATCCAGGCATTCGGGCTACTCAGCGCCTTCTCACCCAGCCCTATGTTTGGCCCGGAATCAACGCTGATGTGCGTGCTTGGACGCGCCGGTGCCTACCCTGTCAGTCGACCAAGATCTGTCGACATACCAAGACACCTTCCCAAGCCTTTCTACCCCCTAGCCGTCGTTTCGACCATATTCATCTCGACATCGTGGGCCCTCTACCCATCTCTCGAGGCTACCGCTATATCTTGACCATAGTCGACCGATTCACTCGCTGGCCGGAGGCAGTCCCCATTCCTGACATCACCGCAGAGACTGTTTCGCGCGCCTTCATTTCTGCGTGGGTATCTCGATTTGGGTGTCCTGGCACTGTAACAACCGACCGTGGACGCCAGTTTGAGTCCTCCCCGTTTGTTTCCCTTAATAATATTCTCGGCGCCAGGCATTTCCGTACCACTGCATATCACCCGTGTGCTGACGGCATGGTGGAACGCCTTCACCGCTAATTGAAGGCCGCCCTCGCTGCCCGCCTCAATTGCGCCTCCTGGGTCGACTCCTTGCCCCTTGTGCTGCTTGGTCTAAGGGCCGTCATCCGAGAAGACTTACAGTGCTCAGCTGCAGAGCTCGTGTATGGAAGTGCTTTGCGTCTTCCAGGCGACTTCTTTACATCCCAGCAGCTTCCAGCCCAGCCCCAAGAATCCCTCCAACGCCTGCTGGACTGCGTTTAAAACCTCCGGCCTACTACCCCACGTCCGTCCCGCCACCATACCATTTTCGTACACCCCGACCTGGCCACTTCGACCCACGTTTTTGTGCGCCGCGACGCTGTCCGAGCTCCACTCACACCGGCTTACGACGGAACTTTCCGCGTTCTCCGCCGCCCACCGAAAACCGCCACCATCCTCCAAAAACCGTCAGTCTAGACCGCCTTAAACCGGCGTACATGGAGACCGCCCTGGAACGACTCCCAGCGCCGCCTGCCCTAGTGCTCGAGTACCATCGCCGGCCCTCCGTCCGTTTCGACTTCCAGTCTAGGCGGGGGGCCCTGTAGCACCCTCTCTTGTGCGGCGCCGACAACCCGGCTAGCGCGCGCCACCCTGCGAAGAGAATAAGGACGGCACCTGGTCGTGGCTCGTGCACCCACGGCTGGCAGTTCTGTTCTGGTGTCGGCTCGTAGCAGTGGGTCTCGTTTCCTTCGCTCCTCAGGCGTTAAGCCTACAAACTCAAAGTGCCGCTTCAAGTGCTAGTTAACCTTTGAAGGAGCCTGTTAAGGCTTGTCAGATGATTGCCACGGTCAATGAAAAGCTATGATGGCACGATGGTCGGTGACCGTACAAGGCAGCACTTGTGTATTCGCACGCTTGCCCGGCGAAACATTCCTGGCTGTGCCAGTCAACTTCAAACTACTTAACGGAAATCGTTTATTAGGGACGGTAGACAAGGTACAAGGCAGTTCAGAAAAATTGCTGATGCCCTAGCTCTGTTAGGCCGGGATATACCTAGCGAAAGCGCGGAGATTTCTGCATCAGAAGAGTGCATTCACTAGATGCGCCTTTATTGACGGCTGTAACTTGAGCCGTCGTGGCGGATCGGCAGCGTCTCCGCCTCAAACGCCGAAGGCCCTGGTTCGATTCCGAACCTCGGCACCGGACTTCTTTTCTTTTATTTAGTGAGTGGGCGGGGGGTTTCAGTGGCTCCCATGGATGCCGCCGCTGAATATGTTGGTTAGCGGTTAAGCGCAGGCTCTCTTAAAACGCGTTTATGCTGCGGCGAGGCGCGCTCGCGCGCGCGCCCTGCATGGCGAAGTTACGTCGGTCAAAGCGTTGACCGCCGACGCGTTCGGCGGCTTCGGCGCACTCTGACCTCATTGGCGGGGAGATCGGAGCATGTATCATTTCGCGCCGAGTGCGCCAGCCGCCACCGGCCCGGCCAGACTGATTTGGCTCCGCGGCGAGGTGCGCGTTATATTAAATAGCTGCGGCAGTTCGGCGGAGATGTTCTTTTCGAGCTCGGTTATTTTAATCCGTTCACAGTACATATCTGAAGGTACATGCAAGTTGGCGAGAGAGCCAGATCCGGTGGGCCCGTTGGATCTAGCGGAAGCCGTTGAAGCGTTGTGCGCCGGCTTTAGTTTCAAGCCGCCGACTTTAAACGCGACCGCCGTCGAGCACCCATTTGTTTTTTGTGGCAAAAAATAAATAACTTGGCCCTTGCAACCGTGGGAGACCTCGACGCTGCCTGCTGCGCCGTGCAACCGCTCCGTTCAAGGAATCACAATCCGTTGGCCCCAAAGCCCCGGCCAGCCTCCGATGGGCGCAACGCACCCCTCGCGACTCCTCGCACTGGGGTTATGATATTTAGTTTGCAACGGCTGCTCTCTGAGGAGGGGGGAAACCACCCGCCGGCGCCTAACCTAACCGTGCTCCCTCAAAAGTATCGCACGCTCTGTGGGGCTGAGGTCGCTGAAATGCAGGCCAGAGTTTTTGCGAGAACTACGTAGTCGGGTTCGGGAACGGGATCCATCGTTACGCTGGCAAGACGGCGGTGCAAACGTAAACGAAGCGATGGTGGCGACCCCCTATAGATGCCTTCAACGTGCGGCGGCGGTAGCTTTCATTTCGGCAGCTCCTAGACCGCACCGCTAGCCGCCAGAAATCACGGAGTCTCCGTTTACGTCACGTTTCACGTCACTACGTGCTGTGTCGTCATAAGAGTTCTCCGTGTCGCCATAAGAGTTCTCGGGTTTGAATCGGAGCGGCGAGAAAACTTTTTCAACATCGAGTCCAAATTTTTTTGAAATAAATGCATCTTTCGCTCCCGGACAAGCGTCAACAAAGCCATGAAATGCCGAACTATCAGATATTGCTAACAGAAATTTTGATAGGGTTCTGCTCAGTGTCCCTTTAAAGGAAGGGGCAGTGTCACAAAATTCGGTGCGCCTTCGAAAAACCCGCCGCTGCGCGCAAGCAATCGCGCCCGCGCGCGGTAAAATAAAACAAAAAAAACAGTGGGGAAAGAACTTCGGGGGTTGCGTAACTTTCCACTCAGCTCTACGGCGCGGCGCCGAGGGAGGCATGGCCGCGCGAGGCGTCGATTTTTTCTGGAATGTCGGAGTCGTTTCTGCTCGTTGTCGACGGAAAGTGGGTAACCTTGTGCGCACTAAAGTGATACCCTCTTCCCTTCGCCCCTGCGCCGATGACTCAGCGTGCCGCGAATGACCTAGATTTTTCTGGACGGTGGTCTCCTCGCTCGACCAATCGGGTCGCGCGCCCGGCGCGAGAATGAGGAGTTTGTGCAGTTGAAGCTGCGTGTATGTGCGCGCCTGCCTTGGCGCGAAGAACAAACAGACGCAGACTGCGCCTATAAATCAGGGCCTGCAACCGCTGTCTGTTAGCCTGAGCCGCCGTTTAAGCTTCCGAGAAGCGCGCCCGCTCGACTCCCGCGAGAACACCACTAGACCAGCTAAGGACCAGCAAGGCAACGTGCGCCAGTCTGCGGGACGACCCCGTCGAGCTCCTCATGTCGTCGGACTGTCGCAGTGCCCGGTGAACAAATCGTATTTTGTTTTTTTTTTGTTTCTCTATGTGTTAGTGCACTTTAGGTGCAAAGGTTCTGTTAAATTGTAACCTCTCTCGATTGTTACATTGCATGAGTTGCTTTGTATTTGTAAATCACTTCGTATCTGCTCGTTCGAGTGATTGTAACTTTCTCTGTATCGTCTGTTTGCTGTATAAACTTTGTTTTGTGAACCTTTGGCTGCGACTCATTTTCTGGCTTGCGACCGGCGAAAGCTGGGCACCAAACGACCAACGCCCTTGTCATCTGGTAGCTGGTCTCCGGCTGAGCTTGCCACGCTGAGTCGAGGGAATCTCCACTGTGATTGAGACCGCTACCGCCACAAGCTCTAAGGGTGTCTGGGAGCGCACGCAGAAGTGCGTGAAGTGTTGACAATCTGCTCCGCCGAAACAACGCCAGCGCTTCCCTTCACTACTGGCCCAATGTAAAATCATTCTAGCAAGTGCATTGTGTCAAAAACGTATTTTGTTCAATGTCTAGCTTTGAAATCAACAGCAGAAACGCGGTATTAACCATATATACAATACACAGGGGCGAACTATTTCTCTGAATACTCCCACGTGGCTGATGCGAGCGCGTGTACTTCGATAAATTACTAAGTTAAAAGCATCGAACATTGCTGTGATTCCCAAAATCTGAAAACGTGTCTACAAGCCTTGAAAACCCGCGCTTAACACCTCTGCTCACTTGCAGAAATAAAGTTTTTCTGTCTGTCTGTCCGCGACGCCACTCTCAGGCTTTTTGCCTACCGCAAGCCATTTAATGACTGCAGTGCCACCTCGTTTGTTTGCAAACATGCATTAGGTCTATAGGCGATCCGCAGTAACCTAAGTGGTTGGTAATTTTGCAAGCCCGTGACGTCTACTCTCTTAAGAATTCAGGTTATTTTAGCGTTCCTTCATGCGCCCTAGGTCACGCTTGTATCTGACATCCTCCTGTCCTTAAAAAAATTGGCTGTGGTTTAGCACTGGGTGAACCTGGAGTGACGCGATAGCTACAGCTGGCTGAGTGAAACTTGTCCACGTGACCAACCACGTGACGAACCACGTGATTAGCCACGGCGCCGCGCCGCCGGCAGCTGCTCCGCACCACGTGACCAACCACGTGACAGCGTGGCGGCGCAGCCACAGGGTGGTGCGCAACCACAGGGCGGCGGCGCCGCCACGCTGAAGGCTCGAAATGGTACCGTTATGTAGCTATCGCTCCAAAAGCTTCCCGAATGCGTCACGACAATGTCGATAGGGATTGTTCTGGTCTCGGTATCCCAAATACGGGCAGCTGCAGCGCTCCGGTAGGCTTGGCTGACTGGCTCCTTGGTGCCGGCTGCGGTTAAATTAAGGGGAATTCCGTGGCTGCGCCGCCCTGAGGCGAATGTCCGGCTCCCGTAGAGTATCTGTTAGGGGTCCAATTGGACTTATTTTTGGAAATGTGGCGGAGAGTTTGAATGATGCTTCACTCCCGCCATCGGTTGACCCGGTGTTGCATAACCTCCGGGATCGGCCTTGTCTTTTGCGCGTCTTTACTATCCTGTCTTTCTATCCCATCTTTCAACTATCCTACTATCTGCACGTGATAGCGATTGCGGCACGGCTAGAGCCAGTGAGCAGGCCTGTGCACTTTCCTTTTCTTTCTTCCTGGCAACGACAGACAGACAGACAGACAGACAGACAGACAGACAGACAGACAGACAGACAGACAGACAGACAGACAGACAGACAGACAGACAGACAGACAGACAGACACACAGACAGACAGACAGACAGACAGACAGACAGACAGACAGACAGACAGACAGACAGACAGACAGACAGACAGACAGACAGACAGACAGACAGACGCCGCCCCTGAGAGACTTGATGAAGTGGTTCTATTGACATGGTGCGGCATTACTATGGTCAAGGAGGTGGTTGGGCTGCCCTGGCATAGTTGGTCAGCTGGGAAGGGCCGAGGGCTGCCGTGACAATAGGGCATCGGCTGCACTGTCTGGATGGATTTGGCCAGCTTGCTTCGATGTAGGGGGATGCGGCGGCGTCTGTGAAAAGCAACCAGATGCGCTCAAATAAGGCGGCGGCGCCCAGTAGGTGGTGGGTGGGCAACTCCTATGCGGTGTGGCAGCTAGCCGGGGCGGTCTGGCAGGTAGGGACTGCAGGCCGCGGGCGGGGCGTTGCGTCAGGCTTTGGGCGCTGCGCACTGCTGAAGCGGGATAGTGGCTGATAGTCGATAGTGGTGAACGATGTCGTTCGGATGTGCCCTGCTTCTCCTCCATCTGGCTGAAAAATTTCAACACAGATTTAGCCAAATCCCGCACAGAGTGCTATGTAGCGGTTCGACCCTCATGACAGTGCTGTGTCCTACCGCAAGTCAGTCTTACGTAACAATGATCGGCATGAGCGGCCCGAGTCTTCAAGCGTGTACCGGACTGCCTTCTTTTGTCGGCAGTCCGTAAAGTTTCACCTCTTTCACCTTTACTTTGGAACATTTTACTTTATGACCTCTTAAATCTTCCTGTTCCCTCACCTACCCACATTCAGGCATATGCTGATGACACCATCATCCTTGTCCCTGGAAAGACTAGCCGCGAGGGGTCAACATTGGGTTCAGATGTTTTGACACTAATCCAAAACTGGTGTGCCAAGTACGGTGTTTACTTAAACCCTCAGCATTGTTCTAATGTTTTATTTTTAATGGAGTCCAGGCGGAGCGCAAACGTAAGCCAACAATACGCCCACACAATTAGTCTCAAGTTTGAACCCAATATTAAATTAATAGGAGTTGTTTCTGACTCCTAACAAAGTTTTATTCCTCGTGTTAATCATTTGCAAGCGCGAATTACTGCATCTACGACCAAGCTCCTTAACTGGTTCTATTACTATTTTCGTGTTTCTCTTTCGCATTTGCGCCAAGTGTATCATCAGGCTATCCTTCCTACAATCACCTATGCCGCCCCAGCGGGGTGGTTTCATTGTCCGCCTTTCAGACTCAGAGATCGTGCCTTATCGTTTCAACGCGTTCCGTTTCTTGCTCTTACTGGTGCCTACATTACTACGAGAACTGTTTCTCTTCACGTCCTTGCCAATGTTCTTCCATTGCCTATTTATCTTGACCTATTATGTGCAGAGTTCATGTTTTTTGCATGACAGCAACCCGTTGTATACGGTAGGACATTTTATAACCCATCTGAAATTCAGCCTCTACTTAATCCCTGGTCTGATCATCGCTCATATAAATTGAAATTTTCTATTCCTCAACTTGGTTATCAGGAATCCTTGGCATTTTCTTGTCAACGCGCAGTGCATATTTACACTGACGGTCATTAGGCTCATCACTGTGCCGGTGCTGCTTTGGTTGTGCTTAGCTCCACACAAAATATTTTATACGTTCATCACAGATCCTTAGAACCACACTTTAGTACTTAGGCCGCGGAGCTTGTAGCAGTCCATTCTGCTGTTGCGTCTGCTATTAATAACCCTCCGTCTATGCCCGTTCATTTCTACACTGTTTCTCTATCTCTGCTATCTTCCTTGTCTTCTGTGAGTTCGTTTCACTCGACAGTTATTCCCCATTAAGAAATATCTCTGTCATTTGTCTTCTCTTGCGCCATTTCTTTTATTTCATATCCGGGGCCATTCCGGAATTTTTCGAAATGAGTTAGACGACCAGGCTGCTGGTAGTGCTGGGCAATATGGCCATTTGCACACTTCTACCCTTTCACGCCGTTGCGTGTGTTCTTGTTTACGCCATTTTTAATTTCTATTATGACGAACGTATTGGCAGGAGAATAATGGCGGCACAGAATTATTTAACTGGATCCCTGATAAGCTCAATATTCCCTACATCCATCTACCTAGGAATCCTCTTATTACTTTACTCACTGGACATGGTAGACTCCCTTTATTCTTTGTAAACAAAAAGGAACTTTTACATTTTCAACTTGTTCATGTGGTATGTTGTGCGAAGATATTAGTCATTATTTTGGAATTGTTCCCTTACTGCTCCTTTCACTTCCCGTTTAAAGTCTCTTTGCTCATCCGACATTACACGATCTACTTACCCCTCTCTTCTGAAAAACCTTGCTGCTTATGCTGTTCTGATTTAAAAGGTCCACCTCATAAGCAGCAGAATTCCTACATATACCCGATGATTTTTTTTTTGTCTCTCTCATTTCTCCTGCACAAGCTCTGCACAGATAAGCGCTCTGTGTTCCTTTGCGTGCCATGGATGCCTCTCGCTGTTGCCTGGCAGTGTGCTTGGAATAGCTGTGCTTGTGAGATTATTTGTGCTGTGACTTATCTCTGCTCAGGGAGGCGGGCTCCGTGTTCCTCTGTGCGGCATGGGTGCCTCTCGTTGTCACATGTAACTATTATTTGATTCACTGTGACTGTGAGGTGGGTTGTGCTGTGTCACCACCTTTGCACAGGCAAGAGGGCTCTGTGCTCCTTTGTAGGGCTTCGGTGCCTCTCGTTGTGGTCTGCACACTCTGTCTTGCCTGACTGTGACAGTGAATGCAGTTTTTCTTGTTCATTTTTTTTTGTAGCGATAGCTACTTTACGGTAGCATTTCGAGCCTACAGCGTGGCGGCACCGCCACGATGCCACGTGGTGTGGAGCAGCTGCCGGCAGCGAGGGGGCCTGGGCTAATCCCGTGGTTCGTTACGTGTTGGTCGCGTGACCAGCCACGTGGTGCGGAGCAGCTGCTGCTACCGGAGGCGGCACGGCGCTCCGGCGAAACCAAGCTGCCACAGCTGTGCGCATGCGCCGTGTCAAGTGGGCCGAAGATGAAGGAACGCCCAGCGAAACGGAGCGGCGAAAGACTGACTGCAATTCAACTGAGCAAGTTCCACTCGGCCAGCTGTAGCTATCGCATCACTCCAGGTTTAACCAGAGCTAAACCACCGCCGATTTTTTAACTTCCCTGCTTTTCGTTGTGCCGTAATCACTGCGCCCTTACTGCCTGACTTTAACAGTGACCTTCACTGTGCTCTGCCTGTGGTTTTCTCTGTTTGCTGTTCTGTACTTTGACATCCTATCTGTGCCTCTGAATGTTCTGTGACCTTGGTTTTCACGTTATTTTGTTTGTTTGTTTTCCTTACTTCCCTGCTTTTTCCTTTAAATTAAGCTTTTTTTTAACGTTTAGCTCCTTTCCTTTCTTGTATTGGCTTTAAGCCCGCTAGTCCGGGCTCTCTCTCTCTTCCATTGACGCTTTTTTTTTCTGAGAGGACAAACAAAAGGGTAAAAGGGTGCAAGTTATAGCGGAACGCGGTGCTCACTGCCTGATCGCAGCTCTCCTTGTCCGACTGTGTACAATAACCACTCATCCTCTACTCGCTCGGGCTGTGGCCTCTACCCACTGATCTGGCTGCACGTACGTTTACATGTCGCATGCGTGCACCGTTCCGCCTGTCGGCTTCGACCGCAAGTCTTCGACCCTATAGACGAGCGAGGAATGTCTTTATCGCGCGCAGAACGGCCTGATCCATTTCGGCACCAACGAGGACGCAAAATATTTGCCAGCGTCGCTGACAGTGTTTGCAGCCGAAGCATGAGGTCGCCCACTTCGTAGTGAATTTCCCCATGTGAGCGGTCGTACTACGCTTTCCGCTGTACCCTATCAGTGTTGAAGTTACGGCAAGCCTTGCCTAAGACTTCATCTTAGCGCCCAGCTGCGGTGCGTATTAAGCTCGTGCTGAGAAGCCGCTGGCGTCTTCCTGCTGTCCGTTAGAACCCCTTTCATTAGCTTTAGCACCTCTCTACCGAGATTGAAAGAAGATGACGCATACACAGTCCAGCGGTTATTGGTTATTGGTATGTTGCAGGGTTATTTGTCGACCTTCAGCTCACATGTTGTAATTGCGACTGATGGCTCGGTGTGTGCAGAAAAGGCAGGTGTAGGTATTTACTCCCAGTCGTTTGACTGGTCTTTTTCTCTCCGTCTCCAAGATTTCACTCCTATCTATCTGGCTGAATTTCTAGCAGTGGTTCTCGCTCTGCGCAAGGTACCAATTTCTTTATCAGCAGTAATAATAATTACAGACTCGTTATCTTTATGCACTTCCCTCTCGGCGTCCACTGAATCGCAGCTCTTTCGGATACTAAAATTCCTGATCCCTCCACACATCACATCAATTCGATTTCTTTGGGTTCTTGGGCACAGGGGTCTTCTATTAAATGAATCAGCTGATGCTTTAGCGAAGGCAGCCCTGAGTGGACCGATTGTTGACCCGCTTCCAACAACTGCTTACATCACGGCGGCACGCTTTCGACGGTACACTGTAATTAAAGAATTGGGCGCATTAGCGCTTACTTCCTTGGACGACTTCCAGCACCTACTGTTCTCTTGGAGAAGCTCAGTCTGGCGATCGCGCAATCTTGAAGTTTCCTTCACGAGGCTTCGTTGCCGGGGGCCGCAACTAAATTTTTACCTCTACAGGCCTGGCCTGGCGATCTCCCCATTGTGTCCGTATTGTGCGGAGCTGGAAACAATAGAGCACTTTCTTCTTTTTTGCCGTCGCTACTCATCGATTAGGAGGCGACTATTAGAAGTTCCAATACAGAATCTCAGTTTGCGCCTGTCTTCTGCGGTTTTTCTGTCTCTTGGCGCTTCTATGCTTGGCCATACCAATGGGAATGTTTGCTCTGCCGTTCAAAATTATCTCCTAGAATCAAAACGTCTACCATCATGAGCTTTCGTCCTGCCCATCCAATTATCAGCTTCTGTATTTCGGTTTTTACAACCACTTATAGTAATCCCTACCCCTTCTTTGCCTAAATTTTAGCTTGTATGACCCCCTAAACTCCTGCAACCACCTCGGCTACGGAAACTGCGATCCAAATTTTGGTAGGTCATCCCATGCTTGCTACATGCAACTGGTCATTTAAATAGTCACCGCCTGGTTATGGCCAATCCCTCTTGTGGGTATGTGTCATTGTGTGAGGTCAACAACAACAACAACAAATAAAAAGCAGCTGGTGAGGATCAGACAACAGCAGATGTATTGAAGGACGGAGGAGATTTTGAGCTAGAAAACCAAGCCATTCTTTATACGCAGTGCCTTATGACAGCGAACGTACGAGAAGCTTGAAAGAATGCAAATATTATCTTAATTTATAAGAGTAGAGATGCGGAGGACTTGAAAGATGACAGACCGACGAGACTACTGTCGATTCAGAGATGGAGGCAGCCTGAAAGCGGTGAAGAGGGTTTTAGGTATAGGCAAAAGCCGGATGGGGGCGTTAAGCGATAAGGAGGGCAATGTTATTACTAATATCGATATGATAGTTAAAGTAGCCTAAAATTTCTGCACAAATCTATACAGTAGCCAATGTAATCGGAGCGTTCATGAGAGCGAGTAGCGCAGAGCAATGCGTCATCCCGCCAGTAACGAAAGACCGATCAGCTTACTGTGCGTTGCCTACAAGGTATTTAATAAGTTAATCGCTAATACAGTCAGGACAACCTTAGACTTCAGTTAGGCAAATGATCAGGCAGGCTTTCTTCAAGGATATTCCACAATACATCATATCACACTATCAGTGATCATATGACACTAATAGATCATATCACACTATCAGTCATGTTATACAGAAAAGCGCATAATATTACTCACCCCATATATAGAGCCTTCATTGATTACTAGAAAGCATTCGACTCAGTGGAAACCTCAGCGGTCATACAGGCATTGCGGGAGAAGAGTGTAGAATAGCCTTATGTCAAAATGCTGGAAGATATGTACAGCAACTGCACAGCTGCCATAGTCCTCCATAAAGTCAGCAATAAAATTCCAATAATGAAGGGCGTGAGCAAGGAGACACGATTTCGCCAATGCTATTCACCGTCTGTTTACAGGATGTATTCGAAGCCCTGAATTGGGAACAGGTGCGGATTAGAGTTGATGGAGAATACCTAAATAATCTGCGATTTGCTGACGGCATTGTCTTGCTGAGACTCTGAGGAGATGAATTGCTTCTCCCATTTCTCTCCAATTAACCTTTTTCTTTGCGATCCGCGGCTACGCTACGCGTGCAAACATCTTATTCTCATTCGTCCACCTAACCTTCTGCCTTCTCCTGCTACGCTTGCCTTCTCTTGGAATCCACTCCGTTACGCTTAAGGACCAGCGGTTATCTTGCCTTCGCATTACATCCCCGACCCATGCCCAATTCTTCCACTTGATTTCGACTAGGGCGTCATTGTCCCACGTTTGTTCCCTCACCCACTCTGCCCGCTTACGGTCTCTTAACCTTACACCTATCATTTTTCTTTCCGTGGCTCACCGCGTTGTCTTAACCTGAAGCTGAACCCTTTTCGTTAGCCTCCACCTTTCTGCCCTGTAGGTGAGTGCCGGTAAAATACAGCTGTTGTATACTTTTCTCTCGAGTAATATTGCTAGACTGCCATTCATGATCTGAGGGAGCCTGCCATATGCGCTCTGCCTTATAAACTTTCGAGTTATTTCCCTCTCATGACCCGGGTCAGCTGCCACTACCTACCTTAAATAGGCGTTTCCTTCACCCCTTACAGCACCTCGCTTCCAATTGTAGCCTTCTGCTTCCTTCCTAGGTGTTGAACATTAATTTGGTTTTCTGCATGTTAATTTCTAGACCCACCGTTTTGCTCTGTCTCTCTAAATCCTTGATCATGGTTCGTAATTCGTCTCCTGACATACTCAGCAAGGTAATGTCATAGCCGAATCCCAGATTATTTAGGCATGTTTCATTATTTCATATCCTCAACTGTTCCCAATTCAGGCATCGGAGTACCTCTTGGAAGCAGGCGGCGAACAGCATTGGTGAGATCATGTCTCGCTGCTTGACGCCCTTCCTTATTGGAATTTTATTGCTGAGTTTGTGGAAGACTATTGTAGCTGTGCAGTTGCTATATTTGTCTTGCAGCATTTTAACATAGCGCTCTTCTACGCCCTGATTCCGGAATTAAATATACCCTCAGGAGCGCTACTCAACAGGAAACGATTTTTCGGTGGTCTCACTCTGATGCAGTGCACCGCTCATTTCAAATGACAGCTTTACTGGCCGCGAGCTTGCGATTTCTCCGTAGCGCTGCACCAGGGAGGCACATGACGTCACAACGCGCGCCTCCCCACGGATATTTCTCTCTCTCTCTCGCTCCCTAGTCACTACTGCGCATGCGCCACTAGTAGCAGCGAGCCACAGCTGTTCCGCCGCTGCGCAGCGCCGCGCCTTTCCTCAAAATCCAACTTTGTATTTTAAGTTTTCTCTTTCAACGCCGCGATGGCTCAGTGGGTAGGGCGCTCGGCTACTGATCCAGAGTTCCCGGGTTCGAACCCGACCGCGGCGGCTGCGTTTCGTTGAAGGCGAAGCGCTAAGGCGCCCATGTGCTGTGCGATTACAGTGCACGTTAAAAATACCAGGTGGTCGAAATTATTCCGCAGCCCTCCACTACGGCACCTCTTTCCTCTTTTGCTCCCTCCTTTATCTCTTCCTTTACGCCGCGGTTCGGGTGTCCACCGAGATAAGTGAGACGTTTCCTGCGCCATTTACTATCCTGGAAAATCAAACAAGTGAGCCGACGGCGTTCATTGAGTTCATTGGCGTTAACTTTGCAAAGGCCGTTCACTTTCACAAAAGGAAAGGCGCACAACCGGCTCCGTGGGTCAACGCAGACCTCAATCTCGCTTTCATGTACGTGGCGTTGGTGTCCAACTGAAAAAGCCTGCTTTTATTGTGTTCTGCCCACTGGATAGGCAGCGTGCCCCCCTGCCACCCTGGCAGGTGGCATGAAGTTAATGGTTGCTCGAGAGAGATTGATCACGAAACGAACGCTGCGGCCTAGCTATTGCTGTAGTGCCGCATGTCAGCCACAACGATGTAAGAGCTAATGCATTCAGGTCACATCTTTCTCTCGCCACCGCCACATATATCAAAGCACGAATAAGGCGTCCGCATATCCAGGGAGGCAGTTAGGCGCCCTTCGTTAGCTCAAAGTCATCGCCGTTTAGAACATTGTCAACGCCAACACCAATGAAAACAGTGAGCGCCGACATCTTTCGCTTTGTATATCCGGGTTAGCTGAGCTAATCCACATTAATTTTTTTATCTCTGCATTGAGCAGTGTAGCGCGTTTGCTAAAATTTTGCTAGCGAGTAGCGTTATTAACGTGACAGCGTTAAGGAGCTCGCGTCGCAGAAAAGACGGCGTCGACGGGGTCAGCGGCTTTGGCCGTGAGCGAAAAACCCTCTTCGCAATGTACCTCACTGCCCCAACAGATAGCGCGCGAAGGCAGCGCCTGCCGCTTGTTTTGTTCGGGCGCAGAGAGGAGCGAAAAAACATTGGAAAACAATTAAGCTTCGCCTTTAAGAGTGGAACGCGACAGCGTGTTGCAGCACTGCCAGGGTGTCCACGGAACGCCATCGCCCGTTCGGCGCGACGCCTTGCCCGCTAGACAAATCGCTCTGCTGCATACAGTGAAACGGACGCGTGGAGGGGCAAACCACGTTGAAGCGCTGCCAAGTGCCTTGCCGAAACGCCGCGACTCAAGTTGCAGTTGTAGTTCGTCGGCAGATCGTTCTCGACAAACCCGAAGCTACAAACGCCAGCATAGCTTCCGCTCAGAACAAACAGGGAAGCAAGCCACAAGCTTCATGGTGAACGCGTTTTGAATGTACGCTACGTTGTTCGCAGCTCACCGCGTGATTCTTGCGTGCCCACACGGCCCCATTGCGCCCGAAAGAAACAAGCGGGAGTCGCTGCCGTGGCGCGGTATGTGTTGGGGAAGTGGCGCACATTACGAGGAGGAGGAGATGGAATTTTAACGCGAAAACGTTAAGGGGCTCGTGTAGCAGAAAAGCTGGTGTCGGCGTCGGCGGCGTTGGCCGTGAGCGAAAAATCTTCCTCCTCGCAATGTACGCCACTGCCCAACAGATAGCGTGCTCCTTCACTCACTCTAACCTCCTCTCCGCCGCGTGCGGCGCGTAGCGAGCACTTCTCTTCCTTTCTCTCCCACTTCCACCCCCTCCTCCCACAGCGCAGCGACCATCCCTACAGCAGAGAGAGATAAATGCACGCGCTGCGTTGTTATTGCGCTCGGCTACTGGCCCGGCCGCGGATGTCGAATTTCAGTGAAGGCGAAATTCTAGCGGCGCATGCACTGTGCGACGTCAGTGCATGTTAAAGAACCTCCGGTGGTCGAAATTTCCGCAGCCCTTCATTACGGCGGCTCTCATAGCCTGAGTCGCTTTGGGACGTTAAAGCTTCGTAAACAAAACTAAACTGAGGTAGAAAGGGGGGGGGGGGGGGGTGATGTGTGTACGTGCTGTTGAAGCTTAATTATGTAATTACTGCAAAAACTAAAGATCGAGTAATCATTGAGGAACCAGTTACAGTAACATCATGTATTTAAACTGCAGTTTGCAAGAGTTCAAAGACAAGAATGCGCACAGTGTTAAAGGCGCACAGGGCGCCATTAACACTGTCGCGTAATGCCCTCAAATGCTGAGCTTAAGTGTCCTCCTACTATATTGGCGAGTGAGAGAAGTTTCTATGCCTTTTAGGTGTTTCAACTCGTCTGAGTAAGCTATGCTTTACATACATATGTACAGTAAAAAGTTAGTGTAAGCCTGTGTTGCCAAAATAATATATTTTCATCACTGTCCATTATGATTCCTAGAATTCTTTATGCGACTTAATTGCGAATCATTACCTAGTGCAACATTACATATTGAACAATTCTATTACCTTGTCGCTTGTATTTGGATGAAATATGTTGTTTCTTCGTGATTTGTGTCACTCACACGTATACTTGTACGCGTACTAGAAATCATTTTTATGCCCTTCTGCAAGGCTCTCGGCTGAGAGTGGCAGTATTGTAAAATAAATAAATAAATAAATAAATAAATAAATAAATATGCCTCGTGTACAAAGATAAGAATTTTTTTGGGCAGACCCGCCTTTCATAAACGTTCGACAGTTGTGTACATGCAAATTATTGCTGCCCAATTTGCAAAGAGGAATACCCAGTTGTCACCTTTGCTAAACAAAAAGTGGAAGCACGTGCACTGACGGTCCAGTCACACTAAGGGCGTAGAGGGTAGACAGGTCTCAGATTTTTCTTAAAGCCACCGAACAACATCCCCAATTTGCATGAAGCAAAGTGCAAATTGCTGAGTAAATGCAAATAGGATCTGACGCAGTTTGTCTGGGAGTTTGATAGTCCAGCACACAAAATTATCTCGGACCTCGAACCCCAGAAAGTGAAAAAGATCCCAGACATCGGAAGACCGCCCGAATAACCCAGAAAGATCAATAACGAAATTTACTTCTACTGCTATTACTGTCAATTTCCAGCTGGATTACTGAACTGGATTATATCCTTCCAGCTGGGACATTCCATTTGGAGCTTTACTATTGAAGTTACGTCCAGCTGCATAATTTACACTTCCAGTTACGTTCAACTGCATCAATGTAAAATTGGTAGGTTTTCGTCAGGGGTACAAATTTCACTCCGAAGATGGCAATGGGTAGCCTGCCGAAACTCTGAACAAGCCTTGCATTTTCATCTCGAAGATCCCCATGAACCAATGGCCTGGCTTTTTCCTCAAGAAGAACAGGTCATTGCTAGATAAGCACATGCAGCATGTGAAAGAGGCAGTCGAAAGCAAGCACACAAAGGCAACCAAATGCCATGAAGCAAAGCATGTTGCAATATTACTACACAAACGGTGCAACACAAGCTGTGTTGCGCCATGAAGAGATGGTGCGAATGACTGCAGATGCAGCGATCATGCTGTATGTTGAGCATGTTGTGAAGTGCTGGCTCTCCACAAACACCAAAGCAAAAAGAAAAGCACTAGTTAAAGCACGTCCAGTTTGCACTATGATGCTGGAAGGAAAACATTTTCGTGCCTTCCTGTCTTTCACAGAAGCACCAAATAAAATATGCGTTGTGTACAAGCAAAACTCGTAAGGAAGCACTACAAGGAACGACATTGCTTCAAAATCACCAAAGCGTGTGTTGAATTACACACTCAGCAAGTTGGCCGACGGTAGGCGAAAGGCACTTGGGACACTCCCTGACACAAGGAAAAACTGCAGCCCCCGAGAAAAACCCAGGGGGGCACTTTGCGACCTAAAGTGAGGTGAGGCGAAAACCTTTAGTACAGTGTTGCTGCTTGTGTCGCTGATGTGTGGTGAAGATGTTAATTAAAGACTACACAATTATTCGCTTCACAGCACCTTCCCATTAGCACGCGCACGCTTGATTGCTGGAGACACAGGAGAGCGTTTAGGCGGCATCCTTCCAGATCGGCATTCAGGAGGCGTCTGGCAAGATTGCCTGGGAAGCGCAATCCCGAACGATGGTGGCGCCACTCAATGACGTAACATGCATGCGCAGTAGGCTTAAGCGCAGGTACTAAGCACTTGTTTTGCTAATTACCTAAACATTATTTAACTGTGCGGACACTTTCCTGCTTGCGTGGAGGAATGTGAAAGCATGTGTTTTGAGGAAAGGAAAGGTTTTTGAGGGAAGGACCGAGACCACACCTCGAAATCTTGGTGGACACCTATACCACGTTTGACCGACAGCTATAGAGTGACACTTTTCTGCGAATATCCCTGCTGGCGCGTCATGAGCATAAAATAGCTTTCGCCTTGAAACCAATCTATGTTGTCATGCGTATACCACTAATGAATTGAAAGCCAAAAATAGAGTCGCGTTTATAGAAGAGAACCAAAATGAAGAAGACTTCACCAGCTTCTTAGCAGTATACTGTCAAACTTAAAAGAGGAAAAATGCTCATTGATTGCTTGTGGCATAGCTACATGTGAAAGCGATGCAGTGAGTGTGATTCCCACGCGCAACTGATCATATACTTCCTGTCTGCCAGGTAGAAACTAAATAGTGCTGTGTCCTCCTCCTTGTAGATGTTGATGCTCCTGCTATTATCACCACTCGCCGGTGGTGTCATGATCCTGCAGATGAGTGTGCATGAAATCTTTCGATTACACAATGCAAGTTGTGTTGATATTCGAAGAGAGCTCTTGACCATGCTGTGCAGCACTTGCCATCTTTGCAGACAGCTCATGTAATCATTCAGGAGCCTGGTATGGCCACCCAGCTAGGTAACCAGTCCAGCCGAAACGTGAGCGAAGATGGATCTGGCATCACGGCTTTCGAGCACGAGATCCCATGGTGAGAGTTGTCCGCCACATCTGCATTTGACGTACACCATCACCTACAAGTTAATGTTGTAAAGTGAAATCTTCGAACAAGCTAGACATTGCGTTTCCAAATATGTGAAATTGTTGAAGCTGCAAGTCCAGCTGCAGTCTAGTTTCACGTATGATTGTGATATATGCTCAGTGCAAAACCAATCATTAGTAGCAAAATGAACTGTTTCCATAATTACTACAGATATTTGGTTGCAGATTATCCAACTTATGGCCACAGATAAATTCATATTAGAGTCTTTTTATACTTAGTAAAAGAAACCACTACAAAATATGTTGCAGGGAAGGGCACAAGTTGAAGTGTTTATGACAACCTTCAGTCTTTTAGTATATGCATCCTTTTGCATTTTGCACCGATCAAAAGGAGGCTGCTTTGTGGCATTGTGGTCCCTAGCAGAAATACAAAGCCACAGAACAGTACTGTGTTTCACCCACAGCTCTCTGCTGTCATGTGAAAACCATAGCCATGATTCCTTTACGTTATTTTGATATGCAGTTCTATTTACACTGTCCTTCTTTGCTCAATAAACTATGCATAAATGCTGTCAGATATCACTAGCTGTATGCAATCTTACTCCTAGTAAACACATTAACCCTTCATGCCTACCACAACACACAATCACGTGCTCATCAGTTTGATTATTTCCATGCGGGCAGTACAGCATAATGAGATTTTCTACACAAATGGGTCATAGATGGATCCCACACAGACATCTTGTGTTCTGGCACCTTCGCCGGCAGCAACAGCACACCTGTAAAAAAATGTACAAGACCCATATATTTTTGTTTTCCGCGTGTAATTACAGAAATAATTACACAAAAATATTTTTCGCCCTCCTGCGGTCATTTCCACGTGACTGCTATTTAACTGATACTGTAACATTGCTATGAAAAAATCAGCTTGAGTAGCGAAATTACCTTTATATGCTCCGTTAGTAATGCTTCAGCCAGGCTATAGTATTCGCTTAAGCTTTCACACAATTTTTTTTCACACTTACGACTGGTGCTGCACATACTCATTTGCCTGCTTTGAAGTCATTCTCAGCCTGCATGCAAAAGGAATGATAATGATGCTGCACAAGCTGTCACCGCTATAGCTTTCGTTTTCTTTAACTCAGTGATGCTGGAGGCCTCTTGTTGTACCTTTTCTGACAGACGTTTACGCTGTCTTGCTGACACCGCTGTGATTATATAGTGCGCCAGTGCAAATGGATGTCTCGTCGAGAAGCCCGACACATTCCAGGGGTTTGTTGCTGGGCCGCGCGAACACCTATCAAGTGCTCCACTCATCACGAGCGCAAAGCCCTTTCGTTCAGCGGCTTTCACTGCTGGCGATCGCACCTCACAGCTTGACAGTTCGGCACTTCCTCTTACCGCAATGCATTCTTGCATAGCCACCACATCATACGCCTCGTCAGATGATTACACAGAAGAGCTGTCTAGTCAGAGAAAACTCAAAAGCTTCGTGGTGCTATCGAAAGTCGCTCCCCTCTCGCAGCTTCAGGGTTTAACAAACGACCTATATATTCAACGATCAGCAAAATTCATCAAAACCATGAAAACCCACCACCGGCGCCGCCATTACCACGCTACATTAACAGCACGGATCGATGATTTCTCACGGCGAGCGAAGGGCTTGCAACAGGAGAGCAGTTAGCGCCCCGATGCGGCCGCACAGTTAAGCTGTGGCTAATAACGCTCTGGTCCGTTGCTTATTTCACATGTGCCCTTATCACGCCGTTTCATTGCATCCTGCAAACAAAACAAGACCTTTATAAGCTTAGTTTTGGCTTCAAACAAATACCTGTTCAACTGCGGCGACATAATGTCGTATAAACAGCGTTGCATTCACTCCTTTGCATAATTCGGGTATCTTTGGCCGGGCGAAATTATGGCCGCAAAATGCAGCCATTATTAGCAATGACGGTACATCGTAAAAGTTATGAAACTTCAATTTAACTTCACTCCAAAATGTGTGCATGTGACGTGTTACACGTGACATTGTTCCACCGTTCCATCGTTCCATTGTTCCACCCAAGCAGATTTCAGGAATCGGTCATTCCTTCCTAGTATGCATCTATTTCCTCTAAACTCGCAAGTCGAGCGCTTTTGTTGTCATACGTACCACCTGTACATTCTTATGCCCGTCACGATCACTTATATTCACCAGCCGGGCGCCAAGAATAGCGCTGCTGAGAATGTTTTTTCAATGGCCCGTCAATTTGACAGCGCGAAAAGTGCGCCTGCAGCAGACGATGATTGACGCCCACTTTGCCCTGCCTTGTAGTATACCCCAACCTTTACTACCACCTTCGCCGAAAAGATGATGAGGCAGTAAACAGCATTATCCCTTCGGTGTACAAAGCTGTCCTAGGGTGTCCGCAATACGACAGCGCAAAACACTTCCTCCAACTTGATATCTGCCACACTCTTACGAAATTTCCAAAGGCACACAAGAGAGCCCAAATTCATCGCCTCTCCAGGACCAAGCACGACCGTCTTATACTCGACCGGCTGAACGTGAACCCAGTTCGGCGATCCCCACCCCACAGCCCCCTCCCTAAAGGCCTACATAGCTGCCTCGCTTTCAAATCGCTACCAAGGAACATGCTCCGTGGTACGACACGACGAGTGCCCTCAGCACAAAGCTCGAGCACTGGACGATATCTATCCTGCCGACGAACACTCAACATACGTGGACGCGGCAAGGCAAGATTCAACAACCTACGTGGTCTGTGTAACCACACCACAATCTACTCTTATCTACGCCCCCATGGTGCGCGGCCCCTCCCCATCGCAGAGGAAGAGACAGTCATAGCGCTGGCTATCGCTGACTGCCGTACGCGAACAGCCCTTAGTGATTTGAAACGAGAAATCCCAAATTACTCGGCAGGCTGCATCTGTCTTCCTGCCGCACGCATCCTGGACGGCTGCGCGCCCGAATGCAAAATTAACCTAATCTGGAGACCCACCCATGCGGGAAACTCTGGAAACGAAGGGACCGACCGACTTGCCCGAGGATTAACAATCCTTGCGGCCGGCTCCACGCATCCAGGAGCCCTTGCTGAAGCCCCCCAGAATTTTACCGATATCACCAGTTTTCATAAAGAGACGAGACGCCACTTTCCCACCTTCCTACCCGGATCTCGGTAGACCGCAAGCCACACTGCAGCGCAGATTGCAGTCGCACTCAATTTTCAGCCACTCCAGGTTATCACTAATTACGAGCGATGACTATGACCTGACATGCTCAAATTGCAAGCATGGAGAACCCACCGCTTAGGCGCACATCCTCCGTGGATGCGAAAATAAACCACCTCACAGGCCGTCCTGCCAGCTCCCTCTGCTTAAAGCTGGGACCACCTCCTCACCCAGCCAGACAAGGCCACTCAAATTGCAGTCAATCGCACGTGGGCTCAGGACATCGCGACAGGACGTCGTCCTCACCTAGGGGCCACACAGGACCTACATGCCCTAATTGCTGACACCTGTGCAAATAAAGTTCTCTCTCTTGCCCTTGTAATTGTCGGCGCCGCGCGTCGGAAATATTCGTTCCCTTGCGGCGACATCTGGGTGTCTACCAAGATATGTGAGAAAGCGTAATTTTCCTAACTTAAAATCAATGTTCATTTCTTTTTCCATCCCTTACGGCGCAGTTCTAGTGTCCACCAATCTTTGTGCGACAGGCGTCATTTCCTTAAATTGTCCAGCGAACAAAACATCGCGCCGAACGGCGGTGGCGTTCCGTGGACCCCTTGGCAACGCTGCAATACGCGGTCGCCTCCCGGTTTGGCAGCTGAAGTTTGTTTATTTTAAAGCAACGGCTTTACTGGCCGCAGGTTCAGCAGTTTCGCGTGGTTCCTGGAGAGCCGTGCTGCGCATGCGCGAGGAGAAGTGACGACACACGGCTCATTTCTCTCTCTCTCGCTCCCTAGTCACAACTGCGCATGCACCACTAGTAGCACCGACTTACGGGTGCTCCGCCGCTGCACAGCGCCGAGCGTTTCTCAAAATGCAACTTTCAATTTTCAGTTTTCTTTCCACCCGCCGCGGTGGCTCAGTGGTTAGGACGCTCGGCTACTGATCCGCAGTTTTCGGGTTCGAACCCGACAGCGACGGCTGCGTTTTATGGAAGCAAAACTCTAAGGCGTCCGTGCGCTGTGCAATGTCAGTGCACGTTAATGATACCCAAGTAATTGAAATTATTCCGGAGCCCTGCGCTCGGCACCTCTCTCTTCCTTTCTTCTTTTACTCCCTCCTTTATCGCTTCCTTTACGGCGCGGCTCAGGTGTCCAACGATATATGAGACAGATACTGCGCCATTTCATTTTCCCAAAAACCAATTATTCTTTCGCTCCCTCCTTTATCCGTTCCTTTACTGCGCGGTTCCGGTGTCCACCAAGATATGTCAGATGGTTACTGTGCTTTTTGCGCTCGCCGCGCCATCTTGCATGACATCACATTGCACGGCTCGCCGTCGCCGCCGTTTAGTATGATGTCACACCGCGTTCCTCGTCGTTGCAATCGCCTCCGCACTCTTCGCCAGCTGCGTCGCAAGCCTGATAATATGTCGAAGGTATAAAAAAGAGAGCTCGCGCGCGCCGCAACCGTAGTTCTGTAGTCATTAATGCGACAACAACATAGCTAAAGAACCAGGTTAACCTGCACTTGCAATCAAGATTAACGAAGGCTAACCATGCTATGCCTTAGCTTTCGCTTCGTATATACTGGCATAGCCGAGCTGAGCCGCTGCCAATTTTTCATCATATTGAATATAGTTATTTTCCTTTTTTATCACGGCTGCTTTAAGATAAGTATGATGCACGATTTCTGGGCTGTATTTTTATTGTTTATTTTTATTTATTTATTTATTATTTATTTCTAATTTTTATATTTATTTATATTTCACATTTTTATATTACTCCTTTATGGTCAGTATGATGTACGATTTACAAACTATAGCTCACTTTTTCCACCCCTGGGGTTTTTCACTGACGACGACGACGACACGAAAATTTCTTTGGACGGTACAGGTCTACAGCTTCGCTGTAAAAATTATATCTGGTTTTACTTGTGCTGAACCTGGTTAGAGAGCGAAAGCTGTGGTGTATCGGGAAAGTCGACATGGCATGGCGTCTGTAGCATAGAGTGCGTTCCCCACACTGAATTAACAGCGTGCCCAACTTGGCAGGTGGCAGTTAATGGTTGGTTAGAGGTTGCTGGCCCGATGAACGCTGACACATCTCTCTTTCCCTCTAACCACAGCCACATAGCTTAAAGCGCGATTGGGGCCTTCATTGACCGAGAGAGATAGTTATGCGCGCTTCCTTTCCTCAAAATCATCGGTGTCGTGTCGAGGACGTTGTAACAGCGAACGCCAATGAACACAATGAACGCCGACTGCTTTCCCTCTGTATATCCTGGATTATCTGAGCTAATCCACTGCCTGAGGTTGACTGCGCAATTGCCATTTAAAAGTTAACAAACAGCTGCCATTCTTTCAGTTCTGTGTCATGCGTGCAGCTGTATTAAGCATCGATTATATTTTGCAACTAGCTTAGCATGCCTTTCTAGTTGATTCGCTGCAGATTTGGGCGCTGGCTGCGAAGTCAAGGCGTAGCATAGGGCATTGTTTGTTAATCCATCCGCGGTCATCTGTCCTGTGCTGCAACAATTATTTTCATATATGCACTTGCGCATTATATTTTGGTCAACTCATTCTTTAAACATCTAGATGTTTATTTTCTTGGAGGACATAACGTTGTGATGTTGGGCGATTTTAACTGCGTGCTCGATACTTTCGCCGATGTGCAGGTCCCAGGTAGTTGTAGGGGCAGACCAGGATGGAATGCAAGTTGTGCCGCCTATCTCCCCTCTTCTTTCTCACTCGGGGTTTCGGCGGCTGCAGTGTCTCCTCACAGACCATGGCGTTTGGATGTGCGCATCTTTCACAACGCCAGCACGAGAGAAATACTGACGTGGGCCTTGCATTTTTCGGTTGTTGGGCCCGTGCCTGGTGACTGGCACCGTAAGAAGGAGCAGTGGCGTCACCATTGCGTCGCTTCTGGTCAAGGCCTTAGGGCTCGCGTCTCAGCTGAGGTTAGTGTAGCGACGGCGAAGCTGCGTGTAGCTCAGCGCACTCCGTCGCCATGGCCGCTTATGTGCGCATAGAAAGAGGAGCTCTCGGGGCGTCTCAGCGTCTTTTACGATCATCCTTTTTGACAGCGGCGTCATTGCGTTGTCGACGCTGTCCAACTGCTCATCCTAAGGTGCTTCGGTTTGCATGCCAGGAGTTGTTGTGCCCTCAAGGTGCCCCTGCTTTTAAATCTTCCGCCAGGGCTGTGGCCCAGCCTGTTGGCAGGAATTTTGGTGCGTTTTTTGTTCATTTCCGGATATTGCTCAGTCGCTCCTGGTCGATCGCAATTACGTTTCCAAACACCCATTTTTTGCAGACTTGCAGCAGGTTGCCACTGAACTGCATGATGGCTTTATGGCTGCGCCAACACCAGGTGAAATCAAGGAGGCGTTAGGTTTCATAAAGCGAGGCTCAACACCTGGACCATGTGGTCTTCCTGTGGAGTTCTATTTACAAGTCTGGCATATTGTAGGCCCCATTTTCTCGCAAGTGCTAAAACTCTATTTCACCGGCATGTCTTTCCCAAATCATTTAAGAGGCCTCTTTCTCAAATGTCGGGCAGATTGGTGGGTTATTACCTTACTAAATTCAGATTATAAAGTATTACCAAAACAATTTGTTCACTCTCTAGGGTGTCTACTCCCGTCCCTCATTTCCTGCCATCAGATTTCCTCCATCCCGGGTCGTGAAATACATAGCTTATCTTCCGTGGCGCGAGATATCCTGGAGTACCTTCTACGGCGGCGCGCACAGGGTCTTCTTGTTTGCCTCGATCAAGAGATGGCGTTCGACTTTTTAGAGCATGAGCATTCGGTTTCCCACCTTCTTTCGTGCTTCACAATAATAGATGTACAGAGACATTTCAAGCACTCTGTTCCTCGATGGCTGGGAAAGTACCGCATTTGATGTTGGCCGCGGCGTCCGTCAAGGTTGTCCGCTCTCCCCCTTTTTGTTTGTCTTAGCATTAGAGCCTTTCCTCCTGGCAGTCAGTCACCACTCTCTTATTAGAGGTCTGGCGTTGCCAGGCAGTGAAGCAGTACCCGTCACTGCTTATGCAGATGACATCACACTCTACTGAGCTGATGAACGCAGCCTGCTCAAAGCTTTAAACGTTTTTCTTGAGTATGCCTTCTTCTCGGGGGCTGCTCTTAATTATTCGAAGTTTCCTTACCTTTAGTGGGGTCTCCTCAGGGAGGGATTACATATGTGATACCTTTGCCGTGCCGTGCGCAGATCCGCATTTTAGGCGTGACCTACGACTGTGCTGGAATATTGGATGGTATGTGGTTTTCGGTCGTGTAGGTCATTACAGCTCGTGTGCGGAGGGCGCAGACATTTGACCTGCCTCTGCTTGAGAGGCGCTACCTGGTTCTCTCGGTCGTTCTTTGTGCCTTCTGGTACCTTTGCCACATTTTTAAACCACCACTGTGCTTCATAAGGTGGGTGCAGACTACAGTTCTTTTTCGTTTTTTGGTCAGGCAGGACCGAGCTTGTGGCTCGTGCTGCTCTTGGACAACCACGGGAGAGAGGCGGGTTTGCCTTTCCAATTTTGTCCATCCCGTCCTTGTTGTTGGATTTGAAATGCATTTTGCGTATTCTGCTGGGGAACGCGTCTCCGGTGGTGAATGAGTGCTCGGGCCGCCACGTCTGCAGCTTCGTTTCCTGCTAGGCCCTGATGGCCCGGAGTCCAAACCAGGCAGCGGGGTGTAGGATCAGTATCCCGGCTGCAGTTCTTTAGTATACGTTCAGCTAGTGGAGTTATCCAGCCAGCCTCATAATTGCAGATGCCGAACGTGAGTCTGTTATTATGTGTTTGGATTTTAAATCAGAAGCAGCTAAGGCGATGGCAACCTCTTCAGCTTGTGTTGTGCCTGGGGCTCGAAAGGAAAGCCCATCCACCTGTATTTCTTGATGTATGACCGCGGCCGTGTACCACTCCTCGTGGGTAGGCCCAGCTACATCTACGTAAAAGAAACCATGTTTGTTGCCATAGTGGTGCGCTAAGGCTTCCGCCCTAGCCTGACGACGACCACTATTATCCTCCTTGTCCGTCTTAGTGGGGAGGGGTCGAACTCTGACGGCGCGTTTCCAGAGTTCGGGCACTGGGACCCCCCCGCCGCGGTGGCTCAGTGGTTAGGGCGCTCGACTACTGATCCGGAGTTCCCGGGTTCGAACCCGACCGCGGCGGCTGCGTTTTTATGGAGGAAAAACGCTAAGGCGCCCGTGTGCTGTGCGATTTCAGTGCACGTTAAAGATCCCCAGGTGGTCGAAATTATTCCGGAACCCTCCACTACGGCACCTCATTCTTCCTTTCTTCTTTCTCTCCCTCCTTATCCCTTTCCTTGCGACGCGGTTCAGGTGTCCAACGATATATGAGACAGATACTGCGCCATTTCCTTTCCCCCAAAAACCAATTATTATCACTCGGACCCGCTCCTGAATGTAAAAATCATGTTGGATGTGAAGGCGGGCTAGCAAGTGCCGACCCGACTTCGTTTGGGCTAGCCTCGTGTATTGATTTGTGAGATGGGCTTCCTTGAGCTCCTGAAAAGTGTTCACCACTCCCAATGCAAGAAGTCTCGCATTGGAGGTGGACACAGGAAGGTCAAGTGCCCTCTTCATCATTTTGCGGAGTATTACCTCAACTTTGTCTTCGTCGTGTTTCCGCAAGGGTAGATAAGGGACCGAATAGAGGATTCGGCTGATTACGAAAGCATGGGCCAGCCGCACGGCATCCCTGGTTCGCAAACCCCCTCTCTTGTTGGAGACGCGACGGACCATAAGGCCTACTTGGTCTCCGACTTTGCGGAATTTGTGCAATGTTTTGTCTACTCTTCTTTGGTTATGGATGAAGAGCCCGAGTATTCGAATCTCTTTGGCCTCGTGTATGGGGCCACTTGTTAAGGAGAGATGTATTTGGATAGTGTCCTTAGGGGATGCCCTAAGGTGCACAAATTCAGACATGTTGGGTGCGCATTGGAGACCACAGTGCCCTGCGTAGTGATCCACTACGTGATCGGCTGTTTGCAGCCATTCCTCCATGCGCCCTAAGTTTCCCTCTGTGGCCCAGATTGTGATATCATCGGCATAAAGCGCATGTCGGATGCCTTCGATACCATTCAACTTGTCAGGGAGATGCAGCATCGCCAAATAAAAGAGTAGGGGGGGGATAGCACTGCGCCTTGTGGTGTCCCCCGCGTACCCATTTGATACGGACCAAATTCTTCCTCTTGGATTCTGATTAGTGCGGCTCGATCGGTCAGGAACTCTTTGATATAGTTGAAAGTGCTGCGACCACACTTGGTTTCATTGAGGTGTCTCAGTATGACGCTGTGTTTGATGTCGAAGGCTCCTTTCAAGTCCAAGGCCAGGACGACTTTGTCATTGTGTGGGTGTTCGACTGGTTGTATTATGTCTCTGTTGAGCTGGAGGAGTACGTCCTGTGCCGACTTATGTGGGCGAAAGCCGAACATAGTGTCTGGAAATGTGTTTCGTTGCTCCAAGTATTCGGAGGCTATCCCGCACCATGGTTTCCATCAGCTTGCCGACACACGAGATGGGCGAGATAGGCCTCAAGTTGTCTGTGTTGATTTCCTTTCCCGCCTTGGGGATGAAGATTACTAGGGCTATTTTCCAATCAAGGGAGAGCGGGTTCTCTCCCTAACATATAGTGTTGATGTATTTCAGAAGGGCCTCATACGCCTGGTCAGGGAGATTGGCCAGCAGTTTAACTGTGGCCTTGTCCCGTCCAGGCGCAGTGCCTCTCCTCATTTTGATCACGGCTGCCTTGAGATCAAATAATTGGAACGGATGGTCCAAATCAGGATTATCTTTGCCTGCGTAAAGATACTCCTGACCGCGAGGGTCCTGTTTGCAGCAGAGATACTTGTGCCTGAGTGTCTCTGCAAGTTGTGTTTTGCTGCCCTTGAAATTATGGAGTGCTCGTTGTAATTGGCGCTGTGTTTCGCCCCGGGTCTGCGCGGGGTCTATAAGGCTGCGGAAAAGCCTCCAAGTGTTCTTGCCGGACATCTGTCTGGCAGCCGTAATACAGCGATCTATCCAGTTGGCGTCAGCAAGCTGCGAGGTATACTGCGCTGCTCTGTGAGTGAGATCTAGGATGCGCTTCTTGAATATTCTGTTATTCTTCTGTCTTTTCCAACGTTTGGTTAGGCTGCGGCGGGCTTCCCAGATATGTAATAGATGGTTGTCCACTGCCGGGCAGTCTTCCGTGGTCTGTATCTGTGTTTCGTGTTGCTTGAGTGTTGTCATAAGTGTTTGGGCCCGCTGATCGTATCCATCTTTAATCAGGTTGACTGAGGGCAGGGACTTTCTGAAAGCCTGCCAGTCTGGGAGTCGAGCTTGTGTGAGGGGTTTCTTGAGGGGCCGCGTGTGAATAAGTGTGTTAATGATGCAGTGGTCACTGCCTAGTGTGTTTTCCGTGTTGTTCCATTCCACGTCCTGGATGTGTTTGGAAAGTGTGAGGTCAGGACACGTGTCCCGAGTCACAGAGTTTCCCATTCGTGTGGGATGCGCTGGGTCGATCTGGAGGGTGATGCCTAGCGTAGAGATAAGCTCCGATAGCTTTCTACCTCGCGCCTCCCCCTTTTTGTAGCCCCATAATTGGCTGGGGGCATTGAAATCTCCCACAATCAAAAATGGGTCCCGACCGGCTATCTTCAGTGCCCTGCTGAAGATATCTGAGAAAGTAATATGTTTGAGCTTGGGCGGACAGTATATGTTCAATATGTGTACAGGGGGGTCAGAGCGTCGCAGAGGTAACACGGTGACCATAGTGTAAGAGTATGTTATCTCTATGTCGAGGTCTACCTCCTGTGCTGTGTACGACTTATGTACAAGAATACAGGTGGATGGGTCCCTCTGAAAAGTGTTGTATCCAGAAATTTTTGCCGATGCCCCAGGTTCTTGAAGCGCGATAATGGCGGCATGAAAGTCCAATGTTTCAAGGTAAAGGCGTAGGTGTGCTCGTTTCGCGTGGTCGCGAAAGCCTCTACAATTCCATTGTATGATGGCCAAAGGTTCCTGTTTTATTTTACGAGGTGTCCTCTTAGTGCCCTGAGCCATGATGAAGGCTAGAGGCTGGCTGGCTCACCCCACCCACTGCGCTGGTGCCCTTCATGGTAGCGAGGGGGTTATCCTGATTTTCTTCCTCAATAGTTTCGCTGAAAATTTTGGATTTTGAGGGAAGCCGATGTCTCATCAGCCCGAACCCTGATCACACCCCGGCACACCTCACCATTAAGCTTTACGTGGCGCTGAAATGGATGGGAGTCCGCTCCGGTATTAAGGTCAAAGTCTTTAGTCAGCTTATTGGCTGCTTCGATGTGTTGGGTCCCACAAACGACGAGGTTCTGGGTCCAGACGGGCCATATGCTAAGAGCGACGCCAGCGTCTCCTCCCACGTACTGGGCAATAGCCGCTCCCAACTCGCCGCGCTGGAAAATTTCATTGAGGTTCATGGTTTGCGTTGGCTTGAGAACCACGATTATATCTTCTGAGCTCATTTTCGGCGTCTCTTTCGGGCGCCATAAAGCAGCCTTGTTATCCAGCGGCAGCGCAGCGCGATCGCTGCCGTTGAGCCCAGCTGCCTGTGTTTGCTTGAGCGAAGCCATCGTGGTACCGTCCTTGGATGTCTTGGAACGCTGGGTCCGCTTACACATGGAAATCAGCGTGAAGAGTCCTTCATCTTCAATGGGTGGAGTCCTGTCTTCGGGTTGTTGAATGTCGACTTCAGCCCACGCCATTGCAGTGGGATCGTAGCCGCGTTGAGTAGTGGTCACCATAGCGTTCCGCGGCGTGGCAATGATGAAACATTGTCATAGAACAGCCAGTTTCGGGCCTACCTTTTCAAGACCAGGACCAGCAGGTTCCTCTCGATGTTGGGGAGGTGATAGTGACGGTTTCGGTGGGGTCACACGAAAAGTTCCGCGGTTCCTGGGGAAAATAACAGGAGTCGATCGCGAACGCTAGCGTGGTACTTTTTAGGCCCTTTGCGCATATTGAATCCCTCGGCCCCTGTTAATCATTGGCCTCAATCAGAGCAGCCTACCACTTTCTGTGCTACGTCAGTGGTCTTTTTCAGACATGTGAGCGCAGTAGCACCTGATGTCAACATTGTTGCAGACCGTGTGGTGGACATTATGGGCTCTTTGTTGTCGCCTGTTTTGCCGGCGGCTCACCCCTCACCGATGCGCCGCGTTCAATGGGCGCATAGCGTCGACGCCTCTCCCAGGCCATCTACACAACTTTGTTTGTTAACTTGGTTGGGCAGTGCTGCCTACTTGTGATCGGCTAGAGCGGTGGGGTGTTTTACGCTCCAGTACCTGTCCGAATTGCTCGCTTCTGGGATCTAATCGCCAAGCTACGGTCACCTGCGTGGTAGGGCGTGTTTGGCGCGCGGTTCATGGCGGATTCCATGGGCAGGGCGTTTCGAACTTTGTTTGTCGTGGGTCCTTCCACAGCGGCTGTTTTGCTCGCCTGTTAATTGTTGCAGGTCTTTTTAGTTTATGGCGCAATCGATGCACCGCGGTCGCTGGTGGCTTTCGACACCGCGCTCTGTGGACAATACTTGCTCCTCTTTGAAGGGAGCTGATCAGTTTCTTGTCAGAGGGGCTCTTTTTCTTGGGATACGACTGGCCCTCACAATTGACCGCCTCATTGACGGCTGTTCCGCCATGGCAGCTAAAATCCACACCCTCACCATCCGTCTCGACCATCTTGCGGGCCCACGGAAATGGACGTCCTCACCACCCCACCGCGCACTCAGTTCCCTGGTCCAACTCCCGCACTCGATAGTGCAGCCGCACGCGCGTGTCCTGGTGGTATTCTCAAAACCGCCATAGCTCATCCACAGCGCACCGAACCCTACATGAAACGCGATGGCTAGCACGGTAAGACAGTGGATCTGCAGGGGCTTCAAGGCAAAGCGGAGAGCCTTGGAGCATACCCTGCAAGCCCAGCCATACACACCCCACATACACACCCCGCATTTTGGCAGCGACGGCAGCTCGAGCAACACGTCCGTAACGCCGTTCTTCTGCACATGCAGGTTGATCGGTGCCAGCCGGAAATTCTTGCGGCTGCCTACCCACCTTCGTGCTTTTGCAAGCCTTTTCTGCCGAAGACTGGACAGTGATTTTGTTTGCCAGTCACCGTTCTCAACGTTCCGGACCATTCCGGACCATTCGGCGGCGCGTCTGCGACCGCTCCTGGCAACCATTTCGCCACCAGCAGAGACATCTGTGTTCCGGACTGCTACAGGGGGGCGTGTTTCGTCACGCATTTTGGCAGCGACGGCAGCTCGAGCAACACGTCCGTAACGCCGTTCTTCTGCACATGCAGGTTGATCGGTGCCAGCCGGAAATTCTTGCGGCTGCCTACCCACCTTCGTGCTTTTGCAAGCCTTTTCTGCCGAAGACTGGACAGTGATTTTGTTTGCCAGTCACCGTTCTCAACGTTCCGGACCATTCCGGACCATTCGGCGGCGCGTCTGCGACCGCTCCTGGCAACCATTTCGCCACCAGCAGAGACATCTGTGTTCCGGACTGCTACAGGGAGGCGTGTTTCGTCACGCATTTTGGCAGCGACGGCAGCTCGAGCAACACGTCCGTAACGCCGTTCTTCTGCACATGCAGGTTGATCGGTGCCAGCCGGAAATTCTTGCGGCTGCCTACCCACCTTCGTGCTTTTGCAAGCCTTTTCTGCCGAAGACTGGACAGTGATTTTGTTTGCCAGTCACCGTTCTCAACGTTCCGGACCATTCCGGACCATTCGGCGGCGCGTCTGCGACCGCTCCTGGCAACCATTTCGCCACCAGCAGAGACATCTGTGTTCCGGACTGCTACAGGGGGGCGTGTTTCGTCACGCATTTTGGCAGCGACGGCAGCTCGAGCAACACGTCCGTAACGCCGTTCTTCTGCACATGCAGGTTGGTGACCGTCACTTATCTTTACCACGCGGTTATCACGCGCTTTTGCTGCCGTTGCTGCCAACTTGCTACAGTGTTCAGTGCTTTAACTGCGAGCCATGCCTCGGTGCTGTACTTGTCGCGTGGCGCTTCGTGATGACGAGCCTTCAATAGTTTGCTGTGACTGCAAATTTCATTTTCATGCTGTTGAGTGTTCTGGTATGACTGAAGAAGTGTTCAACTCTAAAAAAAGCAAAAAGTCCTGGAAATGTGCAATGTGCAGGCCAAGTGGCGCTCGGGACGACGGTCCCGTGGCTTTTGGAAAGGAGGACGCTGAACTAAAGTCCCTCGTATTAGAGATCAACCGGAAATTGTCATCCCTTCTCCCACTAACAGACAAAGTAGATGGCATTGAACAATCGATCCAGATGTTATCGAACCAGTTCGATGCAGTGCAAGAAAAGTTAAAGCAACAGGGAAAGGAAATAAAAGACATTAAGGCACGAATTGACCGAATTGAGAGAGAGGAAGACATTGGGGGCCTGGCGCGACTGCAAATGGATGTTGACGAGCTTGAGTGGCGGAGTAGGCGGTTAAACATTGAAATACATGGTCTAGCGGAATCTCAAGATGAAGACCTCCTTGCTAAAGTCAATGAACTTGCGGACGAGTTGAACATGCATCAACTCGTAAAGGAGGACGTTCTAGCTGTTCATAGGCTGCCCGCGAAGCCCGGGTACACAAAAGCCGTGATCGTGAGGTTTGCGCGCCAGGACCTAAGAGATGCATGGTTGGAAAAAAGAAAAGCTCTGAGGGATTCCGAAGGAAAGAGGTATATCACAGAAAACATGACAAAGCGTTCAAAAGCGCTCCTGGTAGCTGTCAAGGCATGGGCTAAATCGCATGACTATGACTTTGCCTGGCACTCAAACGGAAAGGTCCTGGTGCGCAGAAGGCCTGGGGACTCCGCCGTAGTCATCAAATGTGAAAGTGATCTCTCAAACCTGGTCACCTGAGTCTTGTGTCTGTGCTGTGTTGCCTTTGTTCTGTCTAAATTCCAAGTTCAATGGCGCATTTGGGATACATATCTTTGGATGAGCTAACCAAAGAATATGGAAATAGAGACACTCTCCTGCGTTGTTTCCATTTAAACGTTCAGTCTCTACAAAACAAAACTGCTGAACTTGAGTGCTTATATAATAGAATACAGAATTGCTTCAATGTACTTATGTTTACCGAGACCTCGCAAGCTCATGAAACGGATGCGTTTTACCTTCCTACCATGAAAACATTTTATGTTCATAGAACCAAGCGCCGTGGTGGGGGCGTATCTCTTCTTGTAGAAAACTCCTTACAAGCCCGTTTATTGGCAGACTTCTCTGCTGTTACAGATAGTTATGAAATTGTGCGTGTGCAGGCAAAAGATATCGTTATTGCAGCATGCTACCGTCCTCCAGATGGCAATGTGTGTGATTTTTTTGAGTTCCTAGACAATATGTTAACATTTGTAAATGAAAATCATTATAATGTCATTATTGGCGGTGACTTTAATATTGACATGTCATGTAATACCTCCAGAAAAGTTGAATTTGAAAATCTGCTTAGTAGCAATGCCTGCTCTAACCTTATAAATATGGCTACTCGGTTGACACCTACTTCAGAAACTACTATAGATTTGTTCCTAGCTAATTATGATATAGGGTCCATCACTACAGCTATTCTTCCCTGTTCCATTAGTGACCATATGGCAATATGTTGTAAGGTTGACACTAATCCGTTTAATACAACAGAGAGCCCTGCGATGTTTTCTCAGTTGATTTCACAGAAAACACTAGACTCTTTCCGTACAGAGTTAGAAACTACAAGCTGGGACTACATCCGGAACATTGCTGATGCAAATGCTGCATATGAAGCGTTTATGGGTCGTTTCTTATGTATCTATAAAAAGCATTTCATTCGTAAGGAACGTGTAAAAAACAAAAATTATAAAAACCTTGGATGACCCGTGAACTTCATAAAAAAATCCATAAAAAAGATCGACTTTTCAAAAAATTTATGAATTCTCGTAATGAGGCGGACCTTCTAGCTTTTAAACGTTTCCGTAATGTTTTAAATAAAGAACTGAAAAAGTGCAGGGACGCCTACTACTTTCGTTACTTTTCTATGTGTTCAGGTCGAATGAGTGAATTATGGAGTAAAATGAATGCTCTTATGGGACGTGGGCAGGAAAAAGATTCCGTAGTAGAGATTATACATGACGGAAAAACGCTGAGAGGGGACGCAATGGTTAATGCTATTAACGAGTTCTTTGTTAACAGGAATGTGACTGCACGCCCTTCAGGAAACAACACAATGCAAAGTACAGCTAACACCAATACTTTTTTCTTAGAACCAACCGACATTCAAGAAGTTTGCTCTGTGTTTGCAAATTTGAAAAATTCGCGTAGCTGCGACGCTGACGATGTGCAAATTAGTCCAGTGAAATATGTCCTTGACGTTATAAGTCCCATACTAACCTACATATATAATCTTTGCCTTTCAACTGCAGTTTATCCAACAAAAATGCAAGTGGCTCGAGTGATTCCGCTATACAAAAAAAAGGGTGATAACCGAGATGTTTCGAACTACCGCCCCATATCAATATTTCCTGTGTTTTCTAAAGGTCTGGAAAAAATCCTATTCAAACAACTTTCACGTTTCTGCCACAAATATGATATAATCACAAAATCGCAGTATGGCTTCCAAAAACATCGGTCCACAGAACTGGCACTTCTTGATCAAAAAGAATACATTTTGCAAAACTTCGAGGATAAAAACTACGTTCTGGGGATTTTTGTTGACTTTACGCAGGCTTTTGACAACATTAATCACTCTATTCTTTTTGATAAATTACATCACTACGGTATCAGAGGACATGCACTTAATATGTTAATTAGTTATCTTTCTCACAGAAAACAATTTGTTCAAGTAAGCCATTTAATATCTAATCAAAAAGCAATAGTCGCAGGCGTACCTCAAGGAAGTATTCTTGGTCCCTTACTCTTTAATTTATACATTAATGATATAGTATGTATATCATCTGACCTGAAGTTTGTTATATATGCAGACGACACTAGTATATTTGTGCCTTCATCCTCTTGTGCTGACGCGTTCGTTAAAGGAAACATAGCCTTAAAAAAGTTGGAAGCATGGACAGACAGTAATCAACTGAATATTAATACAAAAAAAACAAAAGCAGTAATTTTTCACCCTAAGGGTAAGCAGCTATCTACCGATTACGATCTTCTGTTTAGAGGTATAAGGACTGAGGTCGTCGAAATAATAAAGGTATTGGGCGTTTTCTTTTCCAAGACGTTGCAATGGGATGACCACGTAAACCATATTTTGCAGAAATTAAGTTCCATAACAGGTATACTCAGTCGAAATCGTTATGTCTTTCCAATGTCTGCAAAACTAGCCATTTATTATGCCTTATTTTCTTCTTACATGAACTATTCTCATTTAGTCTGGGGCACAACGACCGACAAAAACCTTAGTAGTCTTTTAAGGATGCAAAAAAAAGATTTTACGGATCATTAATAATTTGCCTAAGTTTTACTCAAGTAAATTTATCTTCAGAAATCTTAAGGTCATTCCAATAACTAAAATGTATCATTATAAACTCCTACGCGAATATAAACTCAGCATCAAGGAAAATCAAAGGCTGTTTTTGGACATATCGAACTTAGAATTAATAGGCAACGCGGCCTACAATACGAGGACAACAGACCGTTGGAAAGTGCCAAAATGCCGTACGAACTATGGGTTTCAGAGTCTTAGGAATAACCTGCCTAGATTACTAAATGAACATATTAAAGCGGGAACAGATATTTTAGGACTCAATTTCCGGAACCTGAAGGCGTTGTTTTATTAATTTGCATGTCCCTAATACACACCACACATTTCATAAACAAAACACCTTGTACAGATATTTAGCCACTGTTTCATTATGATTGCATGTCTTCATTTCCCGACCGTTCCATGAGCTTGTCGCCATACCTTTCATAAAAATGCCAAGTTATAATTTTGTTTGTCTCTGTATATTTCTGTATATTTTTTTTCTGTACATTTGTTTCTGGACTGTGTTGCTTCGTTGCCGTCAATGCCAGGGGGGACCAAGATTTTTTTTCAAGCCGTAAAGGAACGGCTTTTCTTCTTGGCCCCTTTCACAATGTGTACGTCATGTTGTGAAGAACAAATAAAAAAATGAATGAATGAAATGAATTATCGCGCTCAAAGAAACATACACTGACACCAAACTCACCGGCTATGCCGCCTACAACCAAAAGGTGGCGCCGGATCTCCGCCCGAGTACCGCCATCCGTGTACTCTGCAACCTCACAGCCAATCAGCTCGATCTTGACTACGTCGAAGTCCCGCACACTTTCGTTGCAGGTCCTTCTCAACAGCCAAACCTAATCCCCGCTCAACATCTTAAATGTACATAGGCCCCCAAGTGACAACAGCACTAAGATAGCCACTATCCTGTGCAAGGCTTGTCTAGCCGAGCGGGACGAAATGCTACTTATAGTGGGCGCCTTTAACGCACCACAGGCCCCGTGGGGCTACCCCCCCAAAGCCTGTGGTCGTAAATGCGCCAAGGTATGGGAAACAGCCCGGACACTGGGTCTCTGCTACTCCTAGACTCCGGACGACCCACCTGTTTAGGCAAAAGCGTCAAGCAAGATATCTCTCCGGACCTCACTTTCACTCGCAATATCCCATACGCGCGCTGGGAAAATCTCAGTATGAACATAGGTAGCGATCGCTATGTTCTGAGCACTACCTTTACTGCCACACACAGCAAGGCCCCCCGTCCCACTATCGCACACACCAACTGGGACGCTTTCCGGTACGTGTGAGCTCAGTTTCCGCAGAGCCCCATAAACGACCTCGACACATGGAGAGAGACATTGCTCCGCGACGCCGCCAACGCCACCTCCATGGCCACCCATAAGGAGGATGGCTCCACCCCCGACGCCAAACTCATGCACATGTGGGAGGCCCAGCGCAGCCTCCACGCTTGCTGCCTCCGACGCAAACACAACCGCCCTCTCAAGTTTCGCCTCACTCGCCTCGTACTCAGAGATTGAAGCCTACTCTGCAAAGTCAGTCAAGAACAATGGCACCAGACTTGCGACCGCCTCAGCGGGCAGTTGGGATGCAAGAACACGGGGTTTCTGCTGAAGCACTTGCTTGATGCGACACATACCAATTCTGCATTTCACAAGAATCTGAACAGCTTCATGCATGCGTTTCAAGGCACGAACGAGGAACTCCTCGTCACCTTGAAAGACAAATGCATCAACATCTCAACAGACAAACCCATCCCCTCGGAATACACGGGATCTAAGCACCCAAACATGGACAGAGAAATCATGGCGTCCGAAGCCCGCGCCGCCCTCAACCACATCGACTACCGCAGCCGCCGGCGACAACCGCATCACCAATAAGGTGCTACGCAACCTCGACGACCATTCAGTCGAAACACTTGCGGACTTTTTCAACCACCACTGGCACGAAGGTCGCCTTCCAGACTCCTGGAAGCATGCCAAGGCAATCTTCATACTCATACCAGGCAAACGACTCGAGCTAGGCAACATGCGGCCCATCTCCTTCACATCTTGCCTGGCGAAGATTATGAAGCACATGATTCTTCACTGACTTCACGCCGACGTAGGTAAGGAGGACCTCCTCCACCCACCATGATTCGTTTCCGGGCTGGAATATCCACCCAGCACATCATGTAGCAGATACAACACGGCATACTCGACCCGGGTTCTATCAGGGCCACACGTGCCATTCTCAGCCTCGACGTCAGTAAGCCGTTCGACAACGTGTCGAAAGTATCTATACTGGCCAACCTCTCCCAGATGATTGTAGGCATCCTCACCTACAACTATCTTGCCAACTTTCACCACAACCGTACTGCATAACTCGACATTGGAGGCCTCTCCACAGCCAAAATCACCAAGGGCACACGGGGGACACCAAAGGGAGCAGTGTTGTCCCCGGTCCTTTTTGACATCACTATGCGAGGCCTCCCCCCACTTTTGGATACCATACCCTATATTAAAAACTCATTCTACGCCGACGATAGTACCCTTTTGCCCAACTGCGATACAGGATTCACTCAATAGGCAATCGACACCTTCCACGCTTTCCTGCAGGCAAATAGACTCGTTTGCTCTCCCACCCAATCTGAACTGTTAGTCATCCGGTATAGGCCGGTTCGCCGACCCATCCCCGACTTCAAGTGCCAATCACACTCCACATCGACACCCACCTCATACCTCCCGTGCAAACCATCAGCGGGTTAGGCATGCTGTTGCAGAACAACACGCAGTATTCTGAAGCCATTCAACGCCTCCGTACCACCGCACACCAGATCAACGGCCTAATCTGCCGCATCGCCACTCGCCGCAGAAGCATGCGGGAGACCGACCTCTTCCCCCTCACACAAGCCTTCCTTCTTAGTGGGGCTGTTTACTCATTTCCTTATTACCACCTGCGCCGCAAAGATAAAGAGGTGGTAAACAGTGCCATCCGCTCGGCGTACGAGGCGGCAGTGTGACTGCCCCAGTTCGCCAGCACACAGCGTCTGCTCCAGCTCGGGGTATACAACACCCTCACAGAACTTATCGAAGCACACAACACTGGCCAGATACACCGCCTTTCTCGCACCACACACATTCGTTACAATCTCGACCGTTTTAACATCAACCCTGCAGGTGATATCCACCCCACTCTTCCCCTTACAACTGGAGTCTATAGTCGGCTGATCGTCAAACCCATGGCCAAGAACGTGTTGCCCGGCCGCCACGATATGCGTCGCCGAACTCGAAGGCCCAGGCTCTGGACGACACGTACTCTACCGACGAACACGCCATGTGCGTGGACGCGGCGAAATGTGTCTCCAAAACATACGTGGCCTGCGTAGCCACGCCAACCACGACCCTCATCAACGCTACCACAGTGCGCACACACTACCCCACCGCTGCCGGAGTTCGCGAACGCGCTGGACGTCGCAGATCCCCGAACACGCACGATTCTCAGTGACTCTAAACGAGAAATTCAAAATCTCTCGACAGAAACAATTTGTCTACCTGCCGCACACATCCTCCGCGACTGCACTCTCGACCGTACTGTAAGCTTAGTGTTGGTACCCACGCACGCTAGGAACTCTGGGGACGAAGGGGTCGACCATTTCGCCCCAGGCCTAACCAACCGGGCAGCGGGCCCCTCGAGTCCGGATGCTGTCGTCGAGGCCCCCCATCCTATGCGGAAATCACCAACTTTTACAAGGAGGCAAGACGCGTGTGTCCGCCTCCCCATCCCGACCTCGATCGAGCGCAAGCCACCGTGCTTCGCAGAGTGCAGACCAGTTCGATTCTCGGTCATTCTCGCCTATATCTCATCTCTGACGGGAATATGACCCTGTCATTCCTAATTGCGACTACGGAGTGTTTGCCACTCAGGCACACATCCTCTGGTGATGCGAGGGTAACCCGCCCCCACAAACTTTGCTGCCAGTTCCCTCCTTGGAGGGTTGGATCCCACTTCCTGCAAGACTAGACAAGAAGGCACAACTTGCACTCATCTCGTGCGCTCAAGACGTCGCCCCCACCTGGGGGCCACACTCAGCCCACCTACCCTAACTCCCAACCCTCAAGTGGCAAATAGAGTTATCCCTTCTCCCTCTCGTGCGCGCGTCTCTGTCATCACCTTTAGAGCTTTTCAGCGCCGTATATGACTCGGTTAATAGCGGCTATTTCAGCAATTCCACGTTTGAATGCACGGATGAAGTGCAGCGCACGTTAATGTCCACGTGTTTTTTCAAAGCGAAAGCTTTACTACTCTTCTGCAGATTCTTTCCGTGTGCGCGAGTTTGAACTTGAACCAAGGAAAGACAACGTGACAGCTATGACGTCACTCACCCGCCGCCACCACTGCCGCAGCTGCCTAAACCGAGCGCTCGGCTGTTTCTATATAGGCCGTCGGCGTTCTTTGTGTTCAATGGCGTTGGCGTTGACTACGTTCTAAACTCCAGAAAGGATTAAATCTGGGCCAGTTGGTACACAGGCGAAAAAAAACTATCTAGAACAGACGAGGAGCAAGAGCAGGAATTAACATCGCAACGAGTGAGCTATCAATTGTTCGACCATTTTGATGAAAGGAAGCACGCATAACTGGCTCCGTGGGTCAGTGGAGGCTTCAATCGCGCTTTGAGATACGTGGCGGTGGTAAGAGATGTGGACTGCATAAATTAGTGCTGACAACATTGTGGCACGCACGCGGCACTGCAGCAATAGGCCGGGTCGTAGCGTTCATTGGGTGAGTAACCTTTCGCGACCAATCACTGCCACCTGCCAGGGCGGCAGGTTGAGCGCGCTGCATATACCGCGTGCGGAAAGCATGCACTCAGACGCCAAGCCGCGTCTAATTGCTCGATACACCACAGCTTTCGCTCTCTAACCAGCTTCAGCACTAATTGAACCCCAGCTATTTTTTATTAGGTATACGCTTCCTTCGTATGAGTGCGATAAAAGTGAAGCTCTAACAGTTATCAAAATCTAGCGTGCTCAGTGCATTATGCGGCATCTCTACAAGTGACAGATAGTTGAGAGAGAACTGACGCCAACCCATATTTTTAGCTTTAGCCAACGCTTCCGGACCAAATCGGTCCCTTCTTCAGGGGTGACTAAAGTGGGCCTGCAGCAGCGGGTTGCTGCCTTCGCTCTCCCTTTCTTAGCACGTGGCGCAGTCCACTAAAGTCAGGTGGGTCTTGTAAATAGTCATAGTGCGGGAGCAGGTGACAAAGCGTTCGGCCAACTGTGCTGTCAGGTGGACGAAGTCGAGGCGTAAAGAAAACATCTCCGGAGCAAGTCCATCTGGTTCTGTTCTTGAGTTAGTTGAGAGAAAACTGACGCCAACCAATAGAGCCGTACACACTTCCCGTCACCCCAGCGACAGCAAATTAAAGCGCGTAGGCGTCAGCCTGCGTCCGCCAATCTAAGCCCACGCTGCCGTTAGAAAGCGCTATTAGCTTGTCAACAGCTTGACTGGCTGAACGCCTAGAAGTGAACGCCGTGCGTACGACCAAAAGCCGCTTTCGGGTGCGCACGAGTGATGATTGTGTTTCAGCGGGCTTGACCATTTGTCTTGGCACGTATAACGTGCCCCGTAGGTTGAAAAGTTCAACGCAGCGAGCGGAGCATCACGTATATGTTGAACTTAGGTGGTTCGCGTGTGTTCTTTCTGTTGGTGGTGGTAGTGGTAGTAAACCTTTATTGGATGCACTGGGGCGGGTTTTAGAAGAGAGTGGAGGATTTCACCGCTCGCTTGCTTGGGTGGCAGCCCTCATTCCGGGAAATCACTGGCGGTAGCCGCTGTCCGCGCTCTCTGGACCACAGCCTTCTGGGACCCCAGGTCCAAGCTGCTGGACAAGGTCGCCTCCCAGTCCTTCCTCGTTAGCTGATTTACTCTCTTTATTTGCAAATTTTTCTGGTAGGCCAATACCATATGATATGCGTCTGCCCACTTCTCACAAAATTTACAGTACCCCTGAAAAAGTTCGGTCATATGTTTTAGAATCGCAGGGCTTACAAAAGACTCCGTTAGCAGTCTTCTGAGGTGTTGTTCCTCAGTTCTATCCAGGCCCTTGGCTGGCTGTGGGAACGTCTGCCTACTGAGGCGCAAATATGCTGTAATGTCGGCATACGTCGTAAGCGGATTCAGTACAGGAGTCCCGACAGGGTGTGGGAATTCAGTGGAACTCCCGGGGAGAGACGCTCGGGCGGCTGTGTGAGGAGCCTCGTTTCCTTCTATTCCCTGGTGTCCTGGCACCCATGCCAATTGTTTTATTCTCTGCATTGAGCTGTCTTGCGCGTTTGCTAAAATTTTTTCTGTCAAATGGCGCTATTCCCATTATATAATTTCGACAGGCGTGTTGAGAATCAGAAATAATGCTCGTGGCATGGGAGTGAGTGGCTGCCAGCGCTATCGCTACTCCCTCGGCTAGCGTAACTTTACCAGTTTTCACCAAGTGTCCATCCACCTGCTTTTCCTCGTGTATCAACGCGACGGTGCAGATGCCCCCTTGCGTAAGGCTCGCCGCGTCTAGATAATACGTGCCATTTTTCTGCTATTATACTTATCTGCAGCTCTAGCTCGGGCTTCTCTCATAACTGGATTGTGCTCGGGATGCATTTTGGCCAACAGAAAAAACGTGCATCCCGAGTTCTGTGGGCCAGAAAATTCTGAGTGCACTTAGGTCTGCTTATGCGGAGGAATAGCATGTGTTTTGAGGAAAGGAAACATTTTTGAGTAAAGGAATACTTACAGCAGCTCTGTACATCTTGGTGGACACCTCAACCCCACCTTACGCTTTGTTTGACCCATGACTCGGCGCTTTTCATGACCCATCGTTGTCCATGACTTATGATCCTGACTTTGATAACCACGACTCAATTCCTTCCTCATACAATGACTCCGGCCATGACCACATTATGACAACGGAATCTCGACTCAATTACAATGACTCACATGACCATGACAATTATATGACACAATATACCAATTGTAATACACATCTAATAATGGCTACTATATACTAGCTGATGACGTCATAATGTGCGACCAATTTTGGTTTCACAATTTGCATCCACTTTATGTGGACACATTAGCTGCCGACGAAGCCCCAGTAACGCTTTCGCATTAAAAACCGGCGGCGGCTGATAATGCTGATATAGATCTTATTTACTCACAAAAATAGGGAGACCAGCCCGAGGTCGGGTTGCGCTGCAGTAAAGGCGGTCGGTGTGAATCTCTTAGGTCTCTGCGGCCTTCAATGCGTTGGAAATTATCTGGAGCTGTTGGGCCAGATCAGTGGTGTCCAGGAGGGACTCCCACGCTTCTTCAGTAGTTGAATATTCAGCGTTCTTTTGCGCACATTCGTCTACAACATGTGACAGAATATGACCGGTTGTGAGCAGTGTTCGCACGCAGGTGCAGTAAGATTGGTGAAAAGTCTGTGCTAGCCATGGGTTCAGGAAGGTTCCTGTTTGCATTCGGCGCCAGTTGACGGCGTCTCCCGCTGTTCTGGAGGGTATGGACAACGCTCGAGCCGGTAATGTTGGAGGATGCCCGTGTACGCCACAAGCAGCGTATGAGTGCCTTGGAGAGTGGGCACTGAGAGCGTAGGCACGAGGAGGCCGGTTACCACCCCGGCAACGGCGGCTTCTTCGAACCCGACCGCGGCGGCTGCGTTTTTATGGATGAGAATCGCTAAGACGCCTGTGTACTGTGCGATGTCAGTGCACGTTAAAGATCTCCAGGTGGTCGAAATTATTTCGGAGCCCTCCAGTACGGCACCTCTTTCTTCCTTTCTTCTTTCACACCCTCCTTTATCCCTTCCCTTACGGCGCGGTTCAGGTGTCCAACGATATATGAGACAGAAACTGCGCCATTTCCTTCCCCAAAACCTATTATTATTATTATTATTATTATTATTATTATTATTATTATTATTATTATTATTATTATTATTATTATTATTATTATATTATTATTATTATTATTATTATTAACGGCGGCTTCATTTCCATGGAAGCGAAGCGGATAACAGATCAGTGCGTTGCGCGATGTCAGTGTACGTTACCATGGTCGAAACTAACACGGGGCCCTACAATCCGGAGCCTTTTCTCTCTTGCTCCTTTCACATTCTACATTAATCCCTTCTCTCAGATCGAAACTGAGGTGCGCACCGAGAATCGAGATGATTACTGCTTCTATTCATTCGTAGGGACCAGTTTTATTATTATACGATAGCGAAGCGAGCAGGTTTAGGAGTTTTCCCGGCGATGTGCCGCTGTCACACTCGGTTAGGGGTTTGGGGATTCAGGGGCTGAGAATGTGGGCCGCTATTGATCACACTAGTACCCTAAAGACAATCGAATGTGCGAGAGGCCAAACACAGAGTTCCTATTGGAAACTTGCGCCAGCCATCGGTAAGAAGTCGAACAATGAACAAACACAAGGAAGAGTGTCTATGAAAACGGGTCTCACTATGAGTGTCTTATAGCATGGGTGTCTGTTGGGAGCGACTATGATACCGCGTTGTCACATGCAGTTAGTGACTAAGTTCCCCCCCCCCCCCCCCCCCCCGCCTAGAGGCGATTCCTTTCTGTGACTTCGACCACAAAGCAAAGACACATCGGAATTAATTCTAGCGTGAAGCAACGCAGCCACCGTATGCGCCCGATTTCATCCCACCAACTTCAGCTGGTCGGTGTGCGCAGAACCTGCGGCGCAATACAGTAATAGGAAGGCGCCGCATGGGAGCGCACATTATTCCTAATTATTCCACGTGCCCGCCATTGCAGCGGCTGCTAGATTGGTACTGCAGCGCTAGGCTCGATACGAACTGACCCGCTGCTCACTTGCAAACATTATTCTCGGCACACATTTCATGCATGACAAGCAAGAAACATCGCGGAGCAAAGCGAGTCAGGCGCGCACCACTCGCCTGAGCAACGTCCGCAGCATCAGAAGGTGACAGCGTAGACATTGCAGCGCGGAGATCATACCCACTTACGAACGACTTCTAAACGAAGAGCTCCGCCAACGCCACTTGGATCAGAAACGGCCGAGCGTTTCCTTCTTATCACGCGTCTCATGTCGCACAAATGCGCTGCGTCTCCGGCGGCGAGTACAGACTGCTCATGGCAGCCGCGTATGAAGCGAGAGCCCAACTTGCAGGTAGTGTCAGTGCACGTTAAGATCCTCAGGTGGTCAAAATTATTCCGGAGCCCTCTACTACGGCACCCCTTTCTTCCTTTCATCTTTCACTCCCTTCTTTATCTCTTCCTTTATGGCGCGGTTTTGGTGTCCGCATATATATGAGACAGATAGTGCGCCATTTCCCTTCTCCAGAAACCAATTACATATATGCTGGGTGCCCCAGCTAACTTGGACCAAAACTTCAAAAAAAAAACTGCGTTCTTCAGAACTGAAATCGCGTTGGTGGCGTTAAGGTTTATCTCCATCTTTTTTTTTCAAGTGGCATTATCATTTTCTTGATCGCCTCTACTTGAATAATTCGTCGAGATAAATGAATTTTTGAAAAATAGCTTACAACGTTCAGGCCTCAGTAGTAAATTTGTGAATCTCCACGAATATTGTTCGACCCGGACATTTCCAATGGGACAGATTTAGCGTGGCCGTTTTAATTCGGGAAAAACGCAAGCCCCGGAGTTTTAAACATACCACGTGACAGCGCACTCCGCACACCCGAACGTGCCACTGCTACAGCGCCCTCATTCGTGCATGGTAAAAAACATCGCTCGCTTCGCGCCTTTCGTGGTGCACACGACAGAGCTTAGCGTTGTGGTTGGTTCCACCATAAGCGCCAGTGGGTTCGGGAAGCAGATAAAAGAAAGCCGGCTCCCGTTTCTGCGGCAATAATTGCGCTCTCACGCTAGCAGAATGCATCATTTGTCGCCACCCGCAGCTGGTAACTTCAGAGCAGAGCAAAGTTCGAAGTCCTTTCTGGCAAGCGAAGAGATGGTGGTGAAAAACATTTATAAGCAATTAAATTTTTACAGAAAGGTGATTGGGGTAGGACCCTATTGGCCCTTTCCCCTCACAGTACTAGGTGGAGCCCCTATTCCGGGGCCCCATTGGCAAGCAACGCCGCCCGCGTCCGTTGAACCAAGGCCTTTTGGCTCTTCAGGTCTTGACAGCCGAGCAGGGCCGCCTCCCAGTCCTCTCTGGTGGGGTTGGGGTTGGGGGGGATAGATGGGTTAGATTGACACGCCCAAACCATGTGGAAGGTGTCAGACACCTCCCCGCAGAACTGGCACGTGCCATCAAAGGATGTATTGAAGTGGTTAAGCACCGCCGGGCACAGTACAGTGTTAGTGAGAATTTTGATGAGGAGGCGCTCGTCCGCGCGATCCAGACCCTTACAAGGGGCCGGGTAGCGCCGGTGCTCCTCCTTGTAGTAATCGGTGATTTGTTTGAATGTAATGGCCAGATTGTCTGATTGGAAGTACCCTTCCAAGGACAGGGAGATAGCCCGGGGAGGGAGTGCGCGGGCGGCCTGATCGGCCTGTTCGTTTCCCTGGAGGCCCTGGTGACCGGGGGCCCGAATCAGGTTGCGTGGAGTTGGATCTTCAGATCGACAGCTATATTCCAGTATGCGCCAGGCAAGCGGGGGAGCCCAGCCCAACTCGTAGTTCCGACAGGCCCCTCGCGAGTCGGTGATGATGTGTTTTGACTTGGGATTCGTGAGAGCCAGAGCAATGGCAATCTCCTCCGCGTGTGTTGCGCTGTAGGCTTTGAAAGTGAGCCCGTTAACTGTGTTTGTGTTTGTGTACGACTGCGGCCGTGTACCACCCCCCGTGGTGTGGGCCGGCAACGTCTACGTAATACACATGTTCTTGGTTACCATAGTATCGCGCCAACGCTTCCGCGCGCGCCTGGCGACGACCGCTATGGTCTTCACTGGACATGTTGCGGGGAAGGGGTCGGACCCGAAGGGCGCGTCTCCAGGGTTCTGGCACTCTCTCCCTTTCCTCAATTTGGTAGTCGTGTTTGATGTGTAGCCGGTACAAGAGGCGGCGACCGGACGTGGTCTGTGCAAGACGCGTGTATTGGTTGCATAAGTGGGCCTCTCGAAGCTCCCGAAATGTGTTCACCACGCCCAAGGCCAGAAGCCTCTGGTTGGACGTGGTGATCGGAAGATCGAGAGCCCGCTTGATGACTTTCCGCAGGATGACCTCCAGTTGTTCATCATCATGTTTGCGCAGGTGCAAGTAGGGAGTTGAGTAGAGGATTCTACTCGTTACGAAAGCATGGGCAAGCCGCAGTGCATCCTTGCTTCGTAATCCGCCCCGCTTGTTTGAGACCCGGCGGACCATTGGGCCCACCTGGTCACCCACCGTGCGAAGTTTGGCTATGGTGGTGTCGACTCTGCGTTGGTGGTGTATGAAGAGGCCAAGGACGCGGATCTCCTTGGCCTCCCGGATCGGTCCCGAGGGGAGACCGATGCGAAGCGGAGTTGTGTCCAGGGGGGAGGGACGTAAGTGCACAAATTCTGATTTAGCTGGGGCGCACTGGAGTCCGCAGTAGGCCGCGTAGTCGTCGACTAGGGTCGCTGCTGCTTGCAGGCAGGACTGCATGTGGCCCATGTTGCCTTGCGTGGCCCAGATTGTAATGTCATGTATCGTGATGTATCCCGGGCAGAGAAGACAATTTGGAGGGAAGGCGAAGCATTGCCAAATTGAAGAGCAGGGGAGACAGGACCGCGCCTTGAGGTGTTCCCCTCGAGCCGATGGTGTATGGCCCGAGTTCCGCATCTTGTATGCGTATATAGGCTTGACGGTCTGTAAGAAATTGACTTATGTAATGGAATGTTTTGTGGCCACAGTTGGTGTTACTGAGGTGGTCCAGGATTACTGCATGTTTGACGTTGTCGAATGCGCCTTTAAGATCCAAGGCCAGGACCACCTTGTCGTTGTGGGGACATTCGACAGGATCTAAAATGTCGTAGTGGAGCTGCAGAAGTATATCCTGTGCTGACTTGTGAGGACGAAAACCGAACATGGTGTCCGCGAAAATGTGCTGTGTTTCGAGATAATCGAGAGTCTGTCGCGCACCATCGACTCCATCAGCTTGCCGACACAAGACATCAGAGAGATGGGGCGAAGGTTCTCCACATCGATAGGTTTGCCGGCCTTCGGAATGAAGGTCACGAGAGCCGATTTCCAATCGAGAGGGAGAGGAGTCTCTCCGTCCTAAATTCTATTGATGTATTTGAGGAGCGCGGCGTAGGCTGCGTCGGGAAGGTTGGCCAAAAGCTTGACCGTAACCTTGTCGCGCCCAGGTGCAGTGCCCCGCTTCATCTTGCTTAAGGCCGCCCGGAGGTCGTGGAGCTGAAACGGCTTGTCCAGCTCCGTGTTCTCTTCGCCTGCATACGAGTACGCCGCCTGCCGGGGGTTCTTAGTGGTGCAAAGGTATCGATCCCTGAGCGTGTGCGCTAGCTGTGTTGTCGTTCCTGTAAAGTTGTGCAATGCCCTATGTAAGTGGCGTTGGGTTTCCGTGAGTGTTTGTATTGGATCGATGAGAGCGCGGAATAGGCGCCACGTGTTGCGGCCAGACATCTGGCGCGCAGCCGCGTTACACCGGTCCACCCAGTTAGTGTCGGCTAGCTGAGTAGCATATTCCGCTGCTTGTTGTGTGAGTTCGAGGATGCGTTTCTTTAGGCGTCTGTTATGTTTCTGTTTCTTCCATCGTTTGGTGAGGCTGCGGCGGGCCTCCCAAAGGTGGAGCAAGTGGTTGTCCACGTCTGTTTGTGTTTCTGTGAGCTGTATCTGCTTCTCGTGTTGCGTGAGTGTAGACGTGAGCGATTTGGACCATGCGTCGTATCCCGACTGGAGGGGATCTACGATAGGTAGAGATGTGCGGAAAGTCGTCCAGTCCGGTACACGAGCTTGTGTTAGTGGGCGTTTCAGGGGACGCATGTAAATGGTGGTGTTGATTATACAGTGATCACTTTCCAGAGTGTCCTCTGTATTCAGCCAGTCGGCATGGCGTATGTTGCGTGTAAATTTGAGGTCCGGGCAAGTATCTCGTTGAATCGAATTGCCGACACGTGTTGGGTTGGCGGGATCAGTGTGTAAAGTAAGTCCAAGTGTGGAAAGAAGTTCCGCAAGCTTCCGCCCACGTCTGTCCTCCCGGGGGTACCCCCATAGCCTGCTCGGGGCGTTGAAGTCGCCGACGATCAGAAGGGGATCCCTTCCCGCCACCTGCATTGCTTGGGTGAAAATTTCATTGAACGTGACGTTCTTAAGTTTAGGTGGGCAGTAAATGTTTAGAATGTGTACAGGTGGGTCAGACCGCTTTAGGGGCAGCACGGACACCATCGTGTATGGGAAAGGCGGTGTTGTGGGGAGCGTGACTTCCTGCGCAGTATACTGCTTGTGAACAAGTATACATGTCTGCGGGTTGTGTTGAAATGTAGTGTAGTTTGTGAGTTTGGCACCGGCGCCGGGTTCCTGAAGGGCAACCACGACGACGAGAAACTCAAAGGTCTCAAGATAGATGCGGAGATGAGTCCGCTTCGTGCGGTTCTTGAGACCTCGGCAGTTCCACTGCGTTATTGTAAGCGGCTGAGTTGCTCTTGCTCGCGACTTAGGGTTGGGGGCCATGGTCGGAGGCAGAGGGTGGGGTTACGTTGTTAAGACTCCCCAGTCCGCTAGTGCCCGGCGCAGACGTGGAGGAGTCTTCCGAGAAGTCAAATCCATCGGGAATAACTCTGTTGAATTTGGAGGGGCGGTTATCGTCCCTGATGGGCCCTACGCGTTTAAGGACGCGCGGATTGTCTTTTATCCATTTTTGGATAATGTGAGTTACTGCTTGGGTCACCTGTGCGATGACATTCTCCACCTGACGCGCAATGGTATCGTGGATAATTTGGGGGAGGTCAGCCAATTGTGTTTCAATTGCGGTCACCCGGCTCTCCAGGGCCGCGGCGCGACTCTCCACATTAGTAGGAATCTCCCTGTCTGTGATATTTTCTTCCCCGTCGCTCGACGCGGGCGGAGTAGGGAATTTGGCTTTGAGCGAGTTAAGCTCGCTGGCTAGTTTTTCGTTTTGAGCTCGCAAGAGGGCCACGCAAGGCAACCTGGGCCACATGCAGTCCTGCCTGCAAGCAGCAGCGACCCTAGTCGACGACTACGCGGCCTACTGCGGACTCCAGTGCGCCCCAGCTAAATCAGAATTTGTGCACTTACGTCCCTCCCCCCGGGACACAACTCCGCTTCGCATCGGTCTCCCCTCGGGACCGATCCGGGAGGCCAAGGAGATCCGCGTCCTTGGCCTCTTCATACACCACCAACGCAGAGTCGACACCACCATAGCCAAACTTCGCACGGTTGGTGACCAGGTGGGCCGAATGGTCCGCCGGGTCTCAAACAAGCGGGGCGGATTACGAAGCAAGGATGCACTGCGGCTTGCCCATGCTTTCGTAACGAGTAGAATCCTCTACTCAACTCCCTACTTGCGTCTCGGCGGTGCTGGTGGGGGAGGAGGGAGGAAGGGAAGAAGAGGAGGCGGCCCTCGCCCAGCTGCCTACCTTGGGTTGGTTGCAGGCGGCGCCGCCAGGTGAAGCGCTGAGAGCTGGGAACTCCGCTGCTCCGGGTGGTGGCGTTACCGTTGCTGTCTTGCCTGGGGGAGGCATCACGCCACGTCGTGGCGTCTTCTGGTTGTTTTGCTGCCGCCCTCCCCGTGTAGCGCCGGAATTGGCTCCCTTGGATGGCGTCCTGGGCCCTGGCTGCGGCAGCTTGATGAATTTGGCGGTGCATTCGCGGGAGCTGGTGAGGTGCGGGCCCCCGCAGATTAAGCACATAGGATTGCAGACGTGGGGGGCCATCCCCTCAGTACCAAGCCCCACGTTTTGACCACAAAGGCCGCATCTTTCCTTGACCGGGGTGGGACAGTTGTCCACCCGGTGCCCCAGTGTGCCGCAACGATAGCACGCCGGCACCGTTTTTTTATACTCCTTGACGGGAGTCAGCTCTGCATTATAATGGACGTAACGCGGAACGCTGCGTCCCTCGAAAGTCAACACAGCTACATTCGATTTTCCCAGCTTGCGCACATGGACTAAATCACCACCGCGCCACTGCACACTATGTTTCAAGGATTCGCTGGCTTCAAGGTTATGCACAGAAATCACACCACGACACACATCACCGGTGAGCTTGAGGTGTCCGTGAAGCGGGAGCGATCCTTTGCTGGTTGTAATTTGGATGTCCGTCAGAAGCTTTTGAGCTACCTCGGGGTTCTGCGTGCCGCAGACGATAATGTTTTGCTCCCAATTGGGCGAAATTGTAATCGCATTCATATGCTGTCTGTCGATGAGTTCCGAAATGGCAGCGCCGAGCTCACCTTGCTGGAATGCTGTCTTGAGGGCGACCGTACTGCGTGGCCGCAGCACGATCACGTAATCGTTAGGGTTCATCCTGACCGTCGGCTTCGGCGTCCACTTGGAGACTGGTGAAAATGACTTTTGTGGACATTTAGAAGACGGAGCGCGAGCGTCTCCCGTTGCTGATTTGTCGAGAGGAGTCTTGGGCGTTGCAGCTCCTCGTGCGTTTTGCCGGCGGCGTCGCCGGCTTTCAACGACTTGAAAAAGGGCAGCTTGCTGCGCTGAAATTGTGGATGGGCCATCCTCTGGTTGGCTTGCAGGGACAGACGACCACGACAGAGTCGTGGGGTCGTATCCGCGTTGTTCAGGCAGAGCCATGTTGAGCGGTTGACCGGCGGGCGTCTCCGCAGCCAGCGGCGGGGGAGCCGAAGCCGTTAGGCTTAGCTCGACCGCTACGTGGTGATGCGGAGGGTTGATCGAAATGGCCGAAAATTGGGAGTACCTGGGTCAGATCGGTGTC